>NC_090657.1:234353512-234497718 GCF_040937935.1 Hyperolius riggenbachi
TTACCTTTCCTGGGGAGTGAAATGAGCCTGCCCCTGCTCAGCCATCCTGAAACAAATAAGCAACATCAGCAGCCGCAAAAGGTAACAGGAAAAAAATCATATTACCTATCCAGGGAGTTTCATCAAGTACCTGATCCTCCTGGTGTAGATGGGGTGGTATCCGAGATGCCCAGCAGCAGTGGTGCTCAAATACCCCTTTTTAAAATTCGAGTTTGGTCGAATTCGAATAGTAAATTATTCGAGGTCAGTCGAATATTCGAGTCGAATAAATTTTACTATTCGATTCGACCTCGGACTTCGAGCTCACTATTCGAGTCGGTATTCGAGCTCATTATTCGAGCTGACTATTCGAATTGGCCTTAAATAGCTTCCCAACACTTGTTTTGAGGGTGAATGATGCAAGAAACATATTTTTTTCCAAGTAACAACAGCAAGTGATTATGTGGGGATGTTCCTTTAAAAAAAAAAAAGGTGAAAAGAGAAGTTGTGTCCAGAATTTTGTTCAGTACTGTATATACTTCTTCTTCTTCTTCTTCTTTATCTTCTATATCTTCTTCTTCTTCTTCTATATCTTCTTCTTCTTCTTCTATATTGTCTTCTTCTTCTTCTTCTTCTTCTTCTTCATCTTCTTCTTCTTCATCTTCTTCATCTTCTTCTTCATCTTCTTCATCTTCATCTTCTTCATCTTCTTCTTCATCTTCTTCATCTTCATCTTCTTCATCTTCTTCTTCTTCATCTTCTTCATCTTCTTCATCTTCTTCTTCTTCATCTTCTTCATCTTCTTCTTCATCTTCTTCATCTTCTTCATCTTCATCTTCTTCATCTTCTTCATCTTCTTCTTCTTCTTCTTCTTCTTCTTCTTCTTCTTCTTCATCTTCTTTTTCTTCTTCTTCATCTTCTTCTTCTTCATCTTCTTCATCTTCTTCTTCATCTTCTTCATCTTCATCTTCTTCATCTTCTTCTTCTTCTTCTTCTTCTTCTTCTTCTTCTTCTTCTTCTTCTTCTTCTTCTTCTTCTTCATCTTCTTCTTCTTCATCTTCTTCTTCTTCATCTTCTCCTATATCGTCTTCTTCTTCTTCACTTATTTCTCTTTTCATTTTTTTTTTTTTTAAAGAAATGCAGCTATTTTTGAGCGTAACAACAAATAGCTGGTGGCGCACGCATGTTGGAAGCGCCATTGTATGTGCTCCCTGGCAGTGGAAACACACAGACAGCAGGAGGTAAATTCAGCAGCAGGAGGAGGAGGATGAGTGTGTGGCAGCATGCAGTCAATGAGGCAGGCAGCGTGACATAATAGCCCTGGTACCTAGCGGTGATACCAGGGCTGTAAATAAACACAACAGGAGGTCCCAGACAGCGGTCGTGCAGCCCACATTGTGTCCAATACACAACTGGGACAACACAGTTTTCAACCCGGGCACCTCAGAAAAATTAAACCTTTTTTTTGTAATGGTTTTGTAGTTTTGGTTTTACAACCAATTACACAGATATATAGCTATTTTTTGACGTAATAGCTGGTGGCAGAGTGGCAGCAGAAGGTAAATCTGTGTACCCTGGCGGTGGGAAACACAGACAGACAGCAGCAGCAGCAGGAGGAGGAATGGAGGAGTAATTATGTGAGCAGCTATTGTTTGACGTAATAGCTGGTGGCAGTGTGGCAGCAGAAGGTAATTCTGTGTACCCTGGCAGTGGGAAACACAGACAGACAGCAGCAGCAGGAGTAATGGAGGAGTAGTGTGAGTGTGGCAGCAGGTAGACAGCGTGACATAATAGCCCTGGTACCTAGCGGTGATACCAGGCCGTAAATAAACACAACAGGAGGTCCCAGACAGCGGTCGTGCAGCCCACATTGTGTCCAATACACAACTGGGACAACACAGTTTTCAACCCGGGCACCTCAGAAAAATTAAACCTTTTTTTTTTTAATGGTTTTTTGGTTTTGTTTGTAAAAGAAATTACACAGATATATAGCTATTGTTTGACGTAATAGCTGGTGGCAGAGTGGCAGCAGAAGGTAAATCTGTGTACCCTGGCGGTGGGAAACACAGACAGACAGCAGCAGCAGCAGGAGGAATGGAGGAGTAATTATGTGAGCAGCTATTGTTTGACGTAATAGCTGGTGGCAGTGTGGCAGCAGAAGGTAATTCTGTGTACCCTAGCAGTGGGAAACACAGACAGACAGCAGCAGCAGGAGTAATGGAGGAGTAGTGTGAGTGTGGCAGCAGGTAGGCAGCGTGACATAATAGCCCTGGTACCTAGCGGTGATACCAGGGCTGTAAATAAACACAACAGGAGGTCCCAGACAGCGGTCGTGCAGCCCACATTGTGTCCAATACACAACTGGGACAACACAGTTTTCAGCCCGGGCACCTCAGAAAAATTAAACCTTTTTTTGTAATGGTTTTGTAGTTTTGGTTTTACAACCAATTACACAGATATATAGCTATTTTTTGACGTAATAGCTGGTGGCAGAGTGGCAGCAGAAGGTAAATCTGTGTACCCTGGCGGTGGGAAACACAGACAGACAGCAGCAGCAGGAGGAGGAGGAATGGAGGAGTAATAATGTGAGCAGCTATTGTTTGACGTAATAGCTGGTGGCAGTGTGGCAGCAGAAGGTAATTCTGTGTACCCTGGCAGTGGGAAACACAGACAGACAGCAGCAGCAGGAGTAATGGAGGAGTAGTGTGAGTGTGGCAGCAGGTAGACAGCGTGACATAATAGCCCTGGTACCTAGCGGTGATACCAGGCCGTAAATAAACACAACAGGAGGTCCCAGACAGCGGTCGTGCAGCCCACATTGTGTCCAATACACAACTGGGACAACACAGTTTTCAACCCGGGCACCTCAGAAAAATTAAACCTTTTTTTTTTTAATGGTTTTTTGGTTTTGTTTGTAAAAGAAATTACACAGATATATAGCTATTGTTTGACGTAATAGCTGGTGGCAGAGTGGCAGCAGAAGGTAAATCTGTGTACCCTGGCGGTGGGAAACACAGACAGACAGCAGCAGCAGCAGGAGGAATGGAGGAGTAATTATGTGAGCAGCTATTGTTTGACGTAATAGCTGGTGGCAGTGTGGCAGCAGAAGGTAATTCTGTGTACCCTAGCAGTGGGAAACACAGACAGACAGCAGCAGCAGGAGTAATGGAGGAGTAGTGTGAGTGTGGCAGCAGGTAGGCAGCGTGACATAATAGCCCTGGTACCTAGCGGTGATACCAGGGCTGTAAATAAACACAACAGGAGGTCCCAGACAGCGGTCGTGCAGCCCACATTGTGTCCAATACACAACTGGGACAACACAGTTTTCAACCCGGGCACCTCAGAAAAATTAAACCTTTTTTTGTAATGGTTTTGTAGTTTTGGTTTTACAACCAATTACACAGATATATAGCTATTTTTTGACGTAATAGCTGGTGGCAGAGTGGCAGCAGAAGGTAAATCTGTGTACCCTGGCGGTGGGAAACACAGACAGACAGCAGCAGCAGCACACAGCAGCCCACTGTAGGTGTAAAATGTGTGGCTGCAGGCGACGTAATAGTCAAAGTGAACCAGGCTGGCTTAGTGAGCAGGAGCCAGGAGGTGGTAAAGGGTGGTAAGGCACATTAACGATGGTTCTTAGCCAGTTCATGTCCCCCTCTCGCCGACAACAGGGGCCAGGAACTCGCCTTCCACCCACGCCTGGTTCATCTTGAGAAACGTCAGTCTGTCCACAGACTTGTGAGACAGACGTGAGCGTTTCTCGGTGACCACGCCACCAGCTGCACTGAAGCAGCGCTCGGACAGCACGCTGGAAGGGGGGCAGGACAGCACTTCCAGGGCGTACTGCGCCAGCTCGCTCCAGATCTCCAGGCGCTTGACCCAATACTCCATGGGATCAACAGGGGCATCGCTGTCAAGCCCGCTGTAGGACCCCATGTAGTCAGCCACCATGCGGGTCAGGCGCTGGCTGTGACCGGAGGAGGATGCTGCTGCATGCACCTCCTCTCTAGTCACTGCTGCCGGAGCCTCTACAGTCCTGTAGAGCTCGTGGCTGAGAGACAGCAGGTCTGTGGGGCGCTTGCTGCTGCTGGATGCAGGCACCTGCTGCTGCCTCTGTGCTGGCTGCTGGACAGTGGGGGTGGAAGGCTGGGGGAAGGCTTCCTCCAAGCGCTCAACAAGGGCCTGCTGCAAGCTCCTTATTTGTTGCGCTGGGTCTCCTCCTGCAGGCGGCAGGAACTGGCTCAACTTCCCCTTGAGGCGTGGGTCCAACATCATGCTGATCCAGATGTCCTCCCTCTGCTTCATCTGGATCACCCTGGGGTCCCTGCGCAGGCACGTCAGCATGTGCGCTGCCATTGGGAAGAGGCAGGCCACGTCTGCTGGCACATCGACGGCAGTGCTGCTGTCCTCATCCTCCTCCTCTGCCTCGTCAGCCTCATCCTCTCTCCACCCCCGCACCAACTCAGCTGCACTGTGCTGCTCCCCCTCATCAGCAGCAAGGTCAGGGACCTCCACCAAGTCCTCCTCCTCCTCCCCCTCAGAAGTGGACTGTGCAGCTGCTTGCCGCTCCTGCTGGTCCAAGGCTGCCGCACCCTGTTCCAGCAAAGCATCGAGGGCCCTGTTCAGCAGACAAATCAGGGGCACCCACTCGCAGACCATAGCATGGTCCCTGCTCACCATGTTAGTGGCCTGCAGAAAGGGAGCCAGCACTAAGCACACCTGCTGCATGTGCCTCCAGTCATCATCGGGGACGATGGACGGGATGTTGCTGGTCTTGTCCCTTCTCTGAGCGGCGGAAACAGTGGCCAGGGCAAGGTACTGGTTGACAGCGTGCTTCTGTTCAACCAGACGCTCCAACATCGCCAGGGTGGAGTTCCAGCGAGTCGGAACGTCAAGGATCAGCCGATGGCGTGGCAGATCCAGCTCCTTTTGCACGTCTTCCAGGCTCGCACAGGCTGCAGCCGAGCGCCGGAAGTGACGCACAACGTTCCTTGCCGTTTCCAGCAGTTCGCCCATCCCCTGGTAGGTGCGCAAGAACTTTTGCACCACCAGGTTCAGCACGTGGGCAAGACAGGGGATGTGGGTCAGGTTTCCCCTGTCTATTGCGGCAACCAAATTGGCCCCATTGTCGGCCACCACCTCTCCGACTCTGAGGCCTCTGGGGGTCAGCCAAATCCTCTCCTGCTCCTGGAGTTTGGCCAACACATGGGTTGCCGTCAGCTTGGTCTTCCCAAGGCTGACCAAGTGCAGCAGCGCTTGGCAGTGGCGGGCCTTCACGCTGCTGCTGAGGCGGGGGGTTTGGCCAGGTGTGCCGGAGGATGGCAGAGGATCGGAGGAACCTGCTGCAGTTCCCCTGACCCTGCGGGGTGGCACCACCCACTGTGTTGCTGCTGCTGCTGTGCCCGCTGCTGCTCTCCCATCCTCACCCCCTTCCACCAAGCTGACCCAGTGGACAGTGAAGGACAGGTAGCGGCCTGTCCCGAAGCGGCTGCTCCAGGAGTCCATGGTGACGTGGACCCTATCACCAACCGCGTGCTCCAGCCCTCTCTCCACATTGGCCATCACAAAGCGGTGCAGTGCAGGAATGGCCTTGCGGGAGAAAAAGTGTCTGCTGGGGAGCTGCCAGTCTGGGGCTGCACAAGCAAGCAGCGCACGAATGTCGCTCCCCTCCTGCACGAGCGTGTACGGCAGGAGTTGGGAGCACATGGCCCGTGCCAGCAAGCCGTTCAGCTGCCGCACGCGACGGCTGCTGGGAGGCAGAGCCCTAACCACCCCCTGGAAGGACTCGCTCAAAAGGCTCTGGCGTCGCTTTTTGCTGGCACGGGAATCAGCAGACACAGCGGAGGAGGCCACTGAGGACTGGCTGCCAGAACAGGCCTCAGTGTCGGTGGCAGGAGTTGCAGAGGGGGGAGGAGCAGTGCGTTTCCGCACTCCTGCTGGTGCTGCTGGAGGAGCAGGAGGGCGGGTGGCTGCTGTTGCTGCTGCTGCTGCTGAAGGCTGTGCAGTGATGGGTGTGGTGCCACTGCCAGCACCAGATTCCTTCAGCCTCTGGAACTTCTCATGCTGGTGGAAATGTTTCGCAGCGAGGTGGTTGATGAGCGAGCTGGTGCTGAACTTTAAGGGGTCTGCACCTCTGCTCAACTTCCGCTGACAGTGGTTGCAAGTGGCGTACTTGCTGTACACAGTGGGCATGGTGAAATATCGCCAGATTGGTGACAGAAACATCCCCCTACGGCATGGAAGCGCTGCTGCCTGTCTCCCTGTGGTGGTTGGGGGGGGGGCTTGGGTGCGGCTGGTGGTGGTACTGGCAGATGCTGCTGCTGCTGCTGCTGAGCCTGAGACACCAGCAGGCTGTGGGACCTGCCTACTGCTGCCAATGCTTGCAATGATGCGCCTCCTTGCAAGGCCCACAAGCGCATCCTCCTCCTCCTCCTCAGAGCTGCTGAGGACGACATCCCCTGGAGGTGGTGGCACCCAGTCTCTGTCTGTCACCGGGTCATCATCATCCTCCCCCTCCTGAAACATGTCCTGCTGGGATGATGACCCCCCAAACTCCTCTCCTGATGCATGGATGGGCTGCTTGACTGTCGCCACAGTCTTGCTGTCCAATCCCTCATCCCCCAAAGTGCCCATCAGCATCTCCTCCTCAAGATCGCCAACAACAGCAGACAATTTACTCATGATGCCTGGGGTCAAAAGACTGCTGAATGACAGGTCGGCGAGTGACGGTGAACTGGCCTCCTCCCCAGACCCTGCTGGGCGGCTGCTGCGAACAGGGGTGGTGGTGGTGGTGGTGAGGGTGGAGGCCTCGGATGCAAAACTGATGGCGGGCTGCTCATCCTCCGTCATGAGTTGCACCACAGTGTCTGCATGCTTTTCCTCAATGGGACGTTTCCGACCCGGCTGGAGGAAAATCGGAGCAGGTGCTACACGCTGCTGCTGCTGTGTCTCTGCAGCGTGAGTTGCAGATGCTCCTGCTGGGCGGCGCCCAAGGCGTCCACGGCCAGTGGCTATGGGAGGAATGTTAGCCACTGACGCTGCTGCTGCTGCTGCGGAACTGTGCATGGTGGCGCGGCCGCGGCCTGCCACAATGCTGCTCCCTCTCCTCCTGATTCCCTTGCTGCCCTTCCCCTTGCCCAAACCGCGCTGGCTGCCACTTCCAGACATCTTCGATGTTTTGGGCGTATAGACAAAAGTTTTTTAAAAGGGCGGGTGAAAAGTGGGGTACTTTAATGGAGTGGGTTGGTGGGTGAGGTGACTGAGTGAGTGTCCCTAGTACAGTAAGTAAGTAGTAACAGTCAGGAAGTACAACTAACTAATTACAATAAGCAATCAGTTATCAGAAGGAAATAGAGTGTGTGTAGTGTGTGTACACAGACAGTGAGTGCACACACGCAGGAGCTAGTAGCCTATGAACAGTGACTGAGTGTCCTAGACTCCTAGTACAGTAAGAGTAACAAGTAGTAACAGTAAGTAACTAACTAATTACAATAATCAATCAGTAATCAGAAGGAAATAGAGTGTGTGTAGTGTGTACTCAGACAGTGAGTGCACACACGCAGGAGCTAGTAGCCGATGAACAGTGACTGAGTGTCCTAGACTCCTAGTACAGTAAGAGTAACAAGTAAGAACAGTAAGTACAACTAACTAATTACAATAATCAATCAGTAATCAGAAGGAAATAGAGTGTGTGTAGTGTGTACTCAGACAGTGAGTGCACACACGCAGGAGCTAGTAGCCGATGAACAGTGACTGAGTGTCCTAGACTCCTAGTACAGTAAGAGTAACAAGTAAGAACAGTAAGTACAACTAACTAATTGCAATAATCAATCAGTAATCAGAAGGAAATAGAGTGTGTGTAGTGTGTACTCAGACAGTGAGTGCACACACGCAGGAGCTAGTAGCCGATGAACAGTGACTGAGTGTCCTAGACTCCTAGTACAGTAAGAGTAACAAGTAGTAACAGTAAGTAACTAACTAATTGCAATAATCAATCAGTAATCAGAAGGAAATAGAGTGTGTGTAGTGTGTACTCAGACAGTGAGTGCACACACGCAGGAGCTAGTAGCCTATGAACAGTGACTGAGTGTCCTAGACTCCTAGTACAGTAAGAGTAACAAGTAGTAACAGTAAGTAACTAACTAATTACAATAATCAATCAGTAATCAGAAGGAAATAGAGTGTGTGTAGTGTGTACACAGACAGTGAGTGCACACACGCAGGAGCTAGTAGCCGATGAACAGTGACTGAGTGTACTAGACTCCTAGTACAGTAAGAGTAACAAGTAGTAACAGTAAGTAACTAACTAATTACAATAATCAATCAGTAATCAGAAGGAAATAGAGTGTGTGTAGTGTGTACTCAGACAGTGAGTGCACACACGCAGGAGCTAGTAGCCGATGAACAGTGACTGAGTGTCCTAGACTCCTAGTACAGTAAGAGTAACAAGTAGTAACAGTAAGTAACTAACTAATTACAATAATCAATCAGTAATCAGAAGGAAATAGAGTGTGTGTAGTGTGTACTCAGACAGTGAGTGCACACACGCAGGAGCTAGTAGCCGATGAACAGTGACTGAGTGTCCTAGACTCCTAGTAACAGTAAGTAACTAACTAATTACAATAATCAATCAGTAATCAGAAGGAAATAGAGTGTGTGTAGTGTGTACTCAGACAGTGAGTGCACACACGCAGGAGCTAGTAGCCGATGAACAGTGACTGAGTGTCCTAGACTCCTAGTACAGTAAGAGTAACAAGTAGTAACAGTAAGTAACTAACTAATTACAATAATCAATCACTAATCAGAAGGAAATAGAGTGTGTGTGTACAAGACTGTGAGTGCACACACGCAGGAGCTAGTAGCCTTAGCCTTAGCCTATGAACAGTGACAGTGAGTGTCCTAGCCTAACTACAATACTAAATACAGAATCAATCAGTAGTAAAGGACAGCAGCAGAAATACTGGTATAGATGAGAGAAATATACTAACAGAGGACAGGAGAGAACAGCTGCCCACACAGGCAGGCCCTGAGGCCTAAAGCTGTGTAAGCCTGCAGCAGCTGTGTCTCTGTCTATGTAACACAAAAGCTACTAACTAAAATACAATGTCTATCTAACTAACAACAATATAGGTGTATATAGGAGGTGTATGTGAGCAAAAACGCTAGGTAAATGAACACAATAGAGCTCTTGCTAAGCCAAAGCACAAAGGAGCAACTCTCTCTCTGTACAAGTCTCAGGCAAGCACGGAGAAACCTAACATGGCGGCCGCTATTTATAGGGTAGGGGCTGGCCAGGGTCCCCCTCTGTGATTGGCTGCCGTCAGAGGGCCTGGGAGCCCTCTGATTGGCTCTAAGGACATCAATCTGGGCTATGACGCTATTCGAGCTCGGTACCGAGCTCGAATAGCGCCGTTTTGCTCGAATAGCTCGAATAGTGAATGGGCTATTCGAGTGTACTCGAATACCCCATTCGAATAGCTCTAGCTATTCGGAGCTCGAATACCGAGCTCGAATAGCTGAGAAAGAGCTCGAATATTCGAGCTTCTCGAATGTTCGAGCTCTGCTGAGCACCACTGCCCAGCAGCCTAAGCGATACCGCAGTAAGATACTGCACCCGCAAGGCTGTGAGGAGATGCAGCTGACCGCCGATCAGCGACCCTACTGCTGCCCGCTCCGGCGTCTTTTAAACTAAATCCCCGGAAGCCACGCTATCCTGACCAATGGGATGCGTTTCTTGTCTTCTCGCGGGAAAATGACGTCACCCGCCGCTCCGGCGTCTACGGAATCCGGAAGGCAGATCAAACTACTCTCTCGTGCCCTCACCAAGTTCAGGACACGAGAGCTGCGGCTGGGGAGGGAGCACCCTGCATGTGTAAGCCCCGTTTAGAGGCCGCAATGCCACCGTACAAGCGGGAGAGGCTGAACCCGCATCACACGCCCAAGGCTTAAGGTAATATACCAAAAGGAAAAAAGAAAAAAAGGCGCTTGTTTAAAAATTTTAAGAAGGAAAAAAAAAAAACGAACTGTCCATTCGAGGACAGAAAAAAAAGAATGGCCAGGGGGGGGAGGTTCTTAGAATTTATATATGAACTGTCCTATCAGGGGTCAGGAGGCGTGGCCTAACCCAATGTATGTCGCCATCTCTGTCCAGGAAAGTCTGTTTGTGAAAAGGAAAACATGTCTCATGGGAAAGGGGGCATCAGCTACTGATGAAGTTCAATGCTTGGTCAGGGTTTCTCTTTAACAGACGTCTAAGTAGGTCTTCCCTGCAAAGTGTTGGATAAACCCCCACCCCCATTAATATAAAATAACAAAAATGAAGCATATTACACACATAGGCAGAGTTACTTGGCTTCTGCGCTGGCTGATCTGGCTTGCTGCTGGGCGGGCTGACATGATGCCAAGGGTTCTGGCAATCCCCCTATAGCATTCCCTGACCTTAATAGTGCATCCTCATCTATGGGACTTCCATTGAGGCACCACAACTCCCAGCATGCCCTCAGAAGCCAGAAACAGGCCTTCGGGGAATACCGCGTTTAATCAGGAAATACTGCGCCCAGCAAAGCAAAGCCCCTGTGCCCTAGCAAAGCAAAGCCTAAAAGCGCTTGGGCAAGGATTGCCTGTGTTCACATATGAGCGGTTCGTTTCCGATCCGCTCACCAAAGCACTGCCTGTACCATTGTTGGAGTGATTTGCTTATAATGGAAGGTATAGGGAAAGCGCAAAGCGCTAAAAAAAACACTCCGCTTTGTATAGTGATTTCCCCAGCGCTTTTAAGAATAAATACATTGTATTTATTCTTTTCTGGGTCAAAGAGTACCCAAACTGATGCTTGGGTACAAAATCCCATACTTACCTAAGAAGAGGTTCAGTAAGCCAGAACCCAGGCCCGGTTTTACATTACAGGAGCCTATAGGCACGGATGTTCTGGATACCTAGACTTTGGCTTCCATGAACCTACAAACCCCCACCAAAACGCACTGCAAGTGTGCTGGCTGCCACTTCTCCCTAACTTCCCTCCTCTGCCTGGCATAGGTAGCTACAGGTGCCCCTTAGTATTAGGTAGCCAGAGGTACCCTCAGTATTAAGTAGCTATAATGATTACTGAAGCTATCACTCTCCTTTGCTGAACCTGTTTTGAATGCATGTTGTGTAGTATTGCCCATATTGTGGAGCTCTGCACATCTTTTCAAATAGCTAATTCGGGTACAGCCTCTGTCTGAAAGCGCTGCAGATTTCTCCTGCTATACAAAATTAACGTAAGTATACTTCAACCTGCATTCAGAGTTTTAGATTAGGAATTAGAACATAATTTGCATCCGATTTGCATTCAAGGCATCTATTTAGCCCCTGTGGGGCTCTGCATGCCTCTGTTGGCTTACATTTCAGTTTGCAGCCTGGAGCGCAGTCACTTGTTTGATGTCTGTTTTAAGTAGCTAGTGGTGCCCCAAACTGAAGGGAGAATTCATTACTGGAATGCAGAGACCCAGGTGAGTAACCTCTCATTTACGCTCTGCTTGGAACTCTGCATAGGGAAGGAGGGAGGGAGGCATTTGGGGAGTGGACTGGGCCGTCTTTCCACCCTCCGGCGCCTGTAGGCACGTGCCTACAGCGCCTTATGGTAAATCCGGCCCTGCCAGCACCTATTCAGTAAGGAGACCCTGGGCAAGACTCCCTAACACTGCTTCTGCCTACTGAGCGCACCCTAATGGCTGCAGCTCTGGCGCTTTGAGTTAGCCAGGAGAAAAGCGCAATATAAATAATCTGTGTCTTGTCCTCTGATCCCCCGTCGTCACTTGTGGACCCTTAAAGACTACCGACTAGGGCTTGTCGGTCAACTGATGGGGGCGGAGCTCCTCTTCAAGCCCGAGTGCGGCTGCACTAGTGCTCTGTGGTACTGTGCAGGTGTGGCTCCAGCACGGCTGCGCTCGGGGCGGCGCTGATCAGCCAAGGGTCCCGAGGAGAGAACCGGAGGAGAGCGTGGGAGGCTGAGTCTGCAGGGTCCAGGCTTTCTGTTCTTCTGGGTGGAGACTGAATTCTCCTCATGCTTGTTATGGGGTTGCATGTCAGTAACCCAGTTTTGCATGTAGTATTGCTGAAGCATGCTGAGTATGGAAGAATGACCTCCCTGCCTAGTGACCACAGATTGCCAGATGCAAACCTAAAGCATGGTAAAGCAGGCCCTCTGCATTCCTATAGCCTCGGCATTTGTATAATTATGAATAATACTTCAGTAAGGGGGTGTGGCTGGGGTATCCCTACAGTTATAACAAGGTGAGATCATGGTTGCATGACCCAATTTCGGCCAAGCTGCAGCAGTGACACAGATACACTCACATCTGACTCTAGGATACTTTGGTATACAAAGGAGTTCCAGGTACCTACATTCTGTGGCTGCAAAACAAGCCCAAACCACACCCCACTACCGCCATGCTTTACATTTGGTATGCAGTGTTTGTTGTGGTTGATTTTATGACACCGGGAAGGGGGAGGGAAGAGGGGAACCACTAAACACCAGGGAACTGTGTTTTGGGGAAGGAGGGAGGATCAGTATACTACGCCCAGAGAGCTGTATAGGGGAGGAAGGGGGACCCCTAAACACCAGAGATCACTGTATAGGTGGGGAGGGGGGAACCACACATCAACAGGAAGTACAGTATGGGGGAGGAAGGGGAGAGCCACTCAACACCAGGGAACTGTATGGGTTCAGGGAATTGTAATTGGGGGTAGGGGTTGGGTAGGAGGTAGGAGGAATTAGGAGGTATGAGGAATTGAAAAGCATATGGAGGCTGCCATATTTATTGTCTTTTAAACAATACCAGTTGCCCGGCTCTCCCGTTGATCTCTTGGGCTGCAGTAGTGTCATAAAATCTCATGTCGTTTCTGAGCTCGGATGCAGATGCAGCTGCATAGGGGGACTGCCCGGTCTGCCGCCCACGCGGAATGCTAACAATGGCCCGGCCAGTGGACAGGAGCATCTGATAGGTGGTGAATTCACAGCCTGTCAGATGCTCGTGGAAAAGAGGCCTTAATCAAGCGCCATGTTGATCGAGATTTCCTGAACATTACTTACAGCCGGATGTGGGATCTGGTCCATATACATTTTATATAGGAGAATGATCAGCCTGCCTCTCACTGGCCAGCAGGTGTCAGCACTGTCCGGTGAAGATAACACTCCATTCATTCTCCTATATTAAAGGACAACCGAAAACAGAGGGATATGGAGGCTGCCATATATATTTCCATATTTATTTTAAAACTAGTTACCTGTCTGTCCTGCTGATCCTCTGCCTCTAATACTATTAGCCATAGCCCCTGAACAAGCATGCAGCAGATCACGTGTTTCTGACATTAATGTCAGATCTGACAAGACTAGCTGCATGCTTGTTTCTGGTGTGATTCAGACACCACTGCAGCCAAATAGACCAGCAGGGCTGCTAGGCAATTGGTATTGTTTAAAAGACAACAGTAAGGAGAGTAATATGGAGGCTGCCATATTTGTTTCCTGTCAAACAATACCAGTTGCCTGGCAGCCCTGCTGATCTATTTGGCTGCAGTAGTGTCTGAATCAGACCAGAAACAAGCATGCAGCTAATCTTGTGCGATCTCATCTAACAATAATGTCAGAAACAGCTGATCTGCTGCATGCTTGTTCAGGGTCTATGGCTGAAAGTATTAGAGGCCGAGGATCAGCAGGGCTGCCAGGCAACTGGTATTGCTTAACCCCCCTGGCGGTTTGCTAAAAATCCGCCAGGGGGCAGCAAATCCATTTTTTTTTTTTTTAAATTTCTTTTTCATGTAGTGAGACAAGGTCTCGCTACATGATAGCCGCTGCTCAGCGTCATCCCCCCAGCCCCTCCAATCGGAGATCAGGAGATCGACGTCAAAGGGGACTCCGATCCACCCCACAGCGCTGCCTGGCACTGATTGGCCAGGCAGCGCACGGGGTCTGGGGGGGGGGGGGGGGCCACGGCGGATTGCCGGGTAGTGGCGGCGATCGGATTGCACACGCAGCTAGCAAAGTGCTAGCTGCGTGTAGCAAAAAAAATTTATGCAAATCGGCCCAGCGGGGCCTGAGCGGTGCCTTCCGGTGGCATAGCCGGAGCTCAGCACGGGCTTACCGCCAGGGAGATTAATAGGAAATAAATATGGCAGCCTCCATATCCTTCTCACTTCAGGTGTCCATTAATGTGTCCTTTAATGATGCAATCTTTATGGTACAATTTTATTAAATCTATCTAGTAAAAGGGTAAACTGGGTGCGTATACTTCGAACAGATACATTCCTCATATTACAAAGAAGCGTTATAATTGTATAATTCAGATTGTATTATTAAAGCGGGAGGGAAGGGACGCGGGCGGGTAGCGCCGATACGGAGGAGGCAGGGGAGCGGCGCTAACAGGCGAGAGGTAAACATTGTGCTGGCGACACGCTGCGTGTCGCCAGCACTGCGGGGGGTATAGCGGCGTGCAGGGGGGTCTTGGAGGCACACCATGGGTCAACAGAGGCTGGTGTTAGTGTGCACAACCAGCCTCTGTGACCCACTAGCATAAGTAAATCCCACCTTGGGTTCTCTTTTTAAAGAGACACTGAAGCGAAAAAAAATATATGATATAGTGAATTGGTTGTGTACTATGAATAATTACTAGAAGATTAGCAGCAAAGAAAATATTCTCATACTTTTATTTTCAGGTATATAGTGTTTTTTCTAACATTGCATTATTCTATAATATGTGCAGATTACACAACACTCAGCATTCAAAATGATTCTTTCAGAGCAGTCTGTGAACTAATGACCTCTCCTCTGGCAGAGAAAAAGTAAATAGTTCAGGAACAGTTGAGATAATAAAAGTCAGATAACAGCCCTCTTCACAACTTTCAAAGTCGTAGAGCTTAATGGCTTTTTTGCATAGAGATAACAACTGGAGTTTCTTAACTCTTCCTGTACTGGAAACAATTAGACTGATGTATCTGATCTTAATGTTTTATTTCTTATCTGTACTACACATACAAATCATAATATCAAATTTTTTTTTTCGCTTCAGTGTCTCTTTAATGGGCACTTTTAGTTTCAGGCTGCAGTTCCCCACAGTGGCCGGCAGGTGTCAGCAGCGTACAGGGATGATATCGCTCTCTTCTCCCTGCTATTAGGCTCAGGCTGCAGTTCCGCTCAGTGGCCGGCAGGTGTCAGCAGCGTACAGGGATGATATAGCTCCGTCCGCTAGCTGCAGTTCTCCGCTGTGGCCGCTGGGTGTCAGCAGTGATGGCTCCGCCCCCTGCAGGCTTAGCGATCTCCAGGCTGCTCCGGTCTACACAGCGCAGCGATCTGGAGTCTGCGGGTCCGGCCCGGGAACTGTTACCAGGGTAACCCCGCGTGCCTGGAGGAGCAGCATCCCCCAGCTGTGTGACGCCAGCAGTGCCAGGCAAGTACCCCGGGGTGCTGTGTGCCCCCCCCCCCCCCTCCATCACTGTGTGTGTATTGCCTGTCACTGCAGTGTGTGTGCTGTACACAGGTGCCTGGCCATTGTGGCTCCCCCTCCTCCATCACTATCCTGTGTGCCCCCTGCTACCCCCCTCCTCCTCCATCACTGCCCTGTGTGCCCCCTGCACCCCCCTCCTCCATCACTGCCCTGTTTGCCCCCCTCCTCCCATCACTGCTCTATGTGTCGCCTGCTGACCTCCATCACTGCCCTGTATACCCCCCTCCATCAGTAACCTGTATGCCCCCTGCTGCACCCCCCCCCCCCTCTCCATCACTGCCCTATGTGCCCACAGCTACCCTTCCTACCATCACTGTCTTGTGTGCCCCCCTCCATCACTGCCCTATGTGGCCCCAGCTGTGCCCCCCCCCCCCCATTACTACTACCATGTGTGCCCCTTAGCTGTGTGTTGTCATTGCATTGTGTAGCAGTATGTACAGCCTTGTCATTGCTCTCACAGTTGTGTGCTGTAATTATGGGTATTCAGTTGTCATTGTGTTGTAAAGGTGTGTGTGTGTTCACACATCATTGCACTGTGTGCAGTTGTGCCTCAGGGTTGTGTAGTTATCACCATCATCATCAGATTGTGTGTCTCCAGCCTTGTCATCAGGTTGTGTAGTTGTATAATGTAGCTGTGAGTATTGTTACATGATTGTATTGTGCAGTTTTGTCCCTAGCCTTGTCACTGGGCTCTATAGGTAGGTAGGTGTGTGTGTGTGTGTTAGTGGGCTCTATAGGGATTTGTCTTAGGGGGCTCTATATGTAGGTAGGTGTGTGTGTGTGTGTGTGTGTGTGTTTGTGTGTTTGTGGGCTTTATAGGTGTGTGTGTGTGTGTGTGTGTGTGTGTGTGATCAGATCACTGCTTAGTTGTGAAAGGTTTGTGTAGTCATGTGATGGCAGTGTGTCCAACCTTGTCAGTGCTCTCACCCTGTGTCTCCAGTTGTGTCATAGGGTTGAATAGTTCTTACTATTGTGTTGCATAGGTGTGTTTTGTCAGATCATTGTATTGTGTAGCATAGTGCCCAGCCTAGTCATTGCTCTGACCATTGCATTGTGTAATTGTCATTGCATATGCTAGCTGTTTGTTGCAGATTATTCCACTGCTATGTGGATGTCTGCACTGTTTGTTCACCTTGGGTTGTGTCACTGTATTGTGCAGCTGTGTGTGTGCAGTGTGATCATTGTACATTGGAGGTGTGTGAACACTGTCAGGGTGTTGCAGTGTGAAGCTAGGTGTGAGCAGTCAGGGTGTTGCAGTGTGGAGCTAGGTGTGAGCGCTGTCAGGCTGTTGCAGTGTGGAGCTAGGTGTGAGCGCTGTCAGGTTGTTGCAGTGTGGAGCTAGGTGTGAGCGCTGTCAGGCTGTTGCAGTGTGGAGCTAGGTGTGAGCTGTCAGGCTGTTGCAGTGTGGAGCTAGGTGTAAGCACCGTCAGGTTGTTGCAGTGTGGAGCTAGGTGTGTGCACTGTCAGGGTGTTGCAGTGTGGAGCTAGGTGTGAGCACTGTCAGGCTGTTGCAGTGTGGAGCTAGGTGTGCACTGTCAGGCTGTTGCAGTGTGGAGCTAGGTGTGTGCGCTGTCAGGGTGTTGCAGTGTGGAGCTAGGTGTGAGCACTGTCAGGCTGTTGCAGTGTGGAGCTAGGTGTGCACTGTCAGGCTGTTGCAGTGTGGAGCTAGGTGTGCACTGTCAGGCTGTTGCAGTGTGGAGCTAGGTGTGTGCACTGTCAGGCTGTTGCAGTGTGGAGCTAGGTGTGTGCGCTGTCAGGTTGTTGCAGTGTGGAGCTAGGTGTGAGCGCTGTCAGGTTGTTGCAGTGTGGAGCTAGGTGTGTGCGCTGTCAGGTTGTTGCAGTGTGGAGCTTGGTGTGAGTGCTGTCAGGGTGTTGCAGTGTGGAGCTAGGTGTGAGCGCTGTCTAGGTGTTGCAGTGTGGCGCTAGGTGTGGGCACTGTCAGGTTGTTGCAGTGTGGAGCTAGGTGTGAGGGCTGTCAGGCTGTTGCAGTGTGGAGCTAGGTGTGAGGGCTGTCAGGCTGTTGCAGTGTGGAGCTAGGTGTGAGCGCTGTCAGGCTGTTGCAGTGTGGAGCTAGGTGTGAGCGCTCTCAGGGTGTTGCAGTGTGGAGCTAGGTGTGAGCACTGTCAGGGTGTTGCAGTGTGGAGCTAGGTGTGAGCGCTGTCAGGGTGTTGCAATGTGGAGCTAGGTGTGAGCACTGTCAGGGTGTTGCAGTGTGGAGCTAGGTGTGAGCACTGTCAGGCTGTTGCAGTGTGGAGCTAGGTGTGCTCTGTCAGGCTGTTGCAGTGTGGAGCTAGGTGTGTGCGCTGTCAGGGTGTTGCAGTGTGGAGCTAGGTGTGTGCGCTGTCAGGGTGTTGCAGTGTGGAGCTAGGTGTGAGCACTGTCAGGCTGTTGCAGTGTGGAGCTAGGTGTGCACTGTCAGGCTGTTGCAGTGTGGAGCTAGGTGTGCACTGTCAGGGTGTTGCAGTGTGGAGCTAGGTGTGAGCACTGTCAGGGTGTTGCAGTGTGGAGCTAGGTGTGAGCACTGTCTAGGTGTTGCAGTGTGGCGCTAGGTGTGGGCGCTGTCAGGCTGTTGCAGTGTGGAGCTAGGTGTGAGGCCTGTCAGGCTGTTGCAGTGTGGAGCTAGGTGTGAGCGCTGTCAGGCTGTTGCAGTGTGGAGCTAGGTGTGAGCGCTCTCAGGGTGTTGCAGTGTGGAGCTAGGTGTGAGCACTGTCAGGGTGTTGCAGTGTGGAGCTAGGTGTGAGCGCTGTCAGGGTGTTGCAATGTGGAGCTAGGTGTGAGCACTGTCAGGGTGTTGCAGTGTGGAGCTAGGTGTGAGCTGTCAGGGTGTTGCAGTGTGGAGCTAGGTGTGAGCGCTGTCAGGCTGTTGCAGTGTGGAGCTAGGTGTGAGCACTGTCAGGGTGTTGCAGTGTGGAGCTAGGTGTGTGCGCTGTCAGGTTGTTGCAGTGTGGAGCTTGGTGTGAGCGCTGTCAGGGTGTTGTAGTGTGGAGCTAGGTGTGAGCACTGTCTGGGTGTTGCGGTGTGAGCACTGTCAGGGTGTTGCAGTGTGGAGCTAGGTGTTAGCACTGTCAGGGTGTTGCAGTGTGAGCACTGTCAGGGTGTTGCAGTGTGGAGCTAGGTGTGGGCACTGTCAGGTTTTTGCAGTGTGGAACTAGGTGTGAGCACTGTCAGGATGTTGCAGTGTGGAGCTAGGTGTGAGCGCTGTCAGGATGTTGCAGTGTGGAGATAGGTGTGAGCGCTGTCAGGATGTTGCAGTGTGGAGCTGGCTGTGAGCGCTGTCAGGATGTTGCAGTGTGGAGCTAGGTGTGAGCGCTGTCAGGATGTTGCAGTGTGGAGCTAGGTGTGTGCGCTGTCAGGTTGTTGCAGTGTGGAGCTAGGTGTGAGCGCTGTCAGGCTGATGCAGTGTGGAGCTAGGTGTGAGCACTGTCAGGGTGTTGCAGTGTGGAGCTAGGTGTGAGCAGCAAGGGTGTTGCAGTGTGGAGCTAGGTGTGAGCTGTCAGGGTGTTGCAGTGTGGAGCTAGGTGTTGCAGTAAGGGTGTTGCAGTGTGGAGCTAGGTGTGAGGGCTGTCAGGCTGTTGCAGTGTGGAGCTAGGTGTGAGCACTGTCAGGCTGTTGAAGTGTGGAGCTAGGTGTGAGCACCGTCAGGTTGTTGCAGTGTGGAGCTAGGTGTGAGCACTGTCAGGCTGTTGCAGTGTGGAGCTAGGTGTGAGCACTGTCAGGCTGTTGCAGTGTGGAGCTAGGTGTGAGCGCTCTCAGGGTGTTGCAGTGTGGAGCTAGGTGTGAGCACTGTCAGGGTGTTGCAGTGAGTACGTTTGAAATCGGCGCTGGTAGATTTGGGCGCAGGATACAGCGGTATATGGCTGATCCTGCTTCTGCACAAGTCCGGGCAGATTTAATCACTATTCCCCCTTTCAGGCCGCCATGGATAGGGGGGAATGAAATAATTCGGCTTCCAGCGATTGCTGGAGGCCGAATTATTATGTTTTTTTTAAGCAACCTCGGCTCCGTTTTCTGAAGGAGCCGACGTTACTGAGCGCTTCAATAGGAGTGATTCATATTGAAGTCTATGGAGGCGCCGGCTGCGCCCAAATCTAGCAGCGCTGAAAAGCACTGCTCCGGTTGCAGTGTGGAGCTAGGTGTGAGCACTGTCAGGCTGTTGCAGTGTGGAGCTAGGTGTGAGCGCTGTCAGGCTGTTGCAGTGTGGAGCTAGGTGTGAGCGTTGTCAGGGTGTTGCAGTGTGGAGCTAGGTGTGTGTGCTGTCATGTTGCAGTGTGGAGCTAGGTGTGAGCACTGTCTGGGTGTTGCAGTGTGGAGCTAGGTGTGCACTGTCAGGGTGTTGCAGTGTGGAGATAGGTGTGAGCACTGTCTAGGTGTTGCAGCGTGGCGCTAGGTATGTGCGCTGTCAGGATGTTGCAGTGTGGAGCTAGGTGTGCACTGTCAGGGTGTTGCAGTGTGGAGATAGGTGTGAGCACTGTCTAGCTGTTGCAATGTGGAGCTAGGTGTGAGCACTGTCTAGGTGTTGCAGTGTGGAGCTAGGTGTGAGCGCTGTCAGGGTGTTGCAGTGAGGAGCTAGGTGTGTGCGCTGTCAGGCTGTTGCAGTGTGGAGCTAGGTGTGTGCGCTGTCAGGCTGTTGCAGTGTGGAGCTAGGTGTGCGCGCTGTCAGGCTGTTGCAGTGTGGAGCTAGGTGTGCGCGCTGTCAGGCTGTTGCAGTGTGGAGCTAGGTGTGCGCGCTGTCAGGCTGTTGCAGTGTGGAGCTAGGTGTGAGCACTGTCAGGTTGTGGAGCTAGGTGTGAGCACTGTCAGGTTGTGGAACTAGGTGTGAGCACTGTCAAGTTGTGGAACTAGGTGTGAGCACTGTCAGGTTGTGGAACTAGGCGTGAGCACTGTCAGGTTGTGGAGCTAGGTGTGAGCACTGTCAAGTTGTGGAACTAGGTGTGAGCACTGTCAGGTTGTGGAACTAGGTGTGAGCACTGTCAAGTTGTGGAACTAGGTGTGAGCACTGTCAGGTTGTGGAACTAGGTGTGAGCACTGTCAGGTTGTGGAGCTAGGTGTGAGCACTGTCAGGTTGTGGAACTAGGTGTGAGCACTGTCAGGTTGTGGAACTAGGTGTGAGCACTGTCAGGTTGTGGAACTAGGCGTGAGCACTGTCAGGTTGTGGAGCTAGGTGTGAGCACTGTCTGGGTGTTGCAGTGTGGAGCTAGGTGTGCGCGCTGTCAGGCTGTTGCAGTGTGGAGCTAGGTGTGTGCGCTGTCAGATTGTTGCAGTGTGGAGCTAGGTGTGAGCACTGTCAGGTTGTGGAGCTAGGTGTGAGCACTGTCAGGTTGTGGAACTAGGTGTGAGCACTGTCAGGTTGTGGAACTAGGTGTGAGCACTGTCAGGTTGTGGAACTAGGTGTGAGCACTGTCAGGTTGTGGAACTAGGCGTGAGCACTGTCAGGTTGTGGAGCTAGGTGTGAGCGCTGTCAGGGTGTTGCAGTTTGGAGCTAGGTGTGAGCACTGTCTGGGTGTTGCAGTGTGGAGCTAGGTGTGTGAGCTGTCAGGCTGTTGCAGTGTGGAGCTAGGTGTGAGCGCTGTCAGGCTGTTGCAGTGTGGAGCTAGGTGTGAGCACTGTCTGGGTGTTGCAGTGTGGAGCTAGGTGTGTGAGCTGTCAGGGTGTTGCAGTGTGGAGCTAGGTGTGAGCGCTGTCAGGGTGTTGCAGTTTGGAGCTAGGTGTGAGCACTGTCTGGGTGTTGCAGTTTGGAGCTAGGTGTGTGAGCTGTCAGGCTGTTGCAGTGTGAAGCTAGGTGTGAGCGCTGTCAGGCTGTTGCAGTGTGGAGCTAGGTGTGAGCACTGTCTGGGTGTTGCAGTGTGGAGCTAGGTGTGAGCGCTGTCAGGGTGTTGCAGTTTGGAGCTAGGTGTGAGCACTGTCTGGGTGTTGCAGTGTGGAGCTAGGTGTGTGAGCTGTCAGGCTGTTGCAGTGTGGAGCTAGGTGTGAGCGCTGTCAGGATGTTGCAGTGTGGAGCTAGGTGTGTGAGCTGTCAGGCTGTTGCAGTGTGGAGCTAGGTGTGAGCACTGTCTGGGTGTTGCAGTGTGGAGCTAGGTGTGTGAGCTGTCAGGGTGTTGCAGTGTGGAGCTAGGTGTGAGCACTGTCAGGTTGTTGCAGTGTGGAGCTAGGTGTGAGCACTGTCAGGGTGTTGCGGTGTGAGCACTGTCAGGGTGTTGCAGTGTGGAGCTAGGTGTGAGCACTGTCATGGTGTTGCGGTGTGAGCACTGTCAGGGTGTTGCAGTGTGGAGCTAGGTGTGAGCACTGTCAGGCTGTTGCAGTGTGGAGCTAGGTGTGAGCACTGGCAGGCTGTTGCAGTGTGGAGCTAGGTGTGAGCACTGTCAGGGTGTTGCAGTGTGAAGCTAGGTGTGAGCGCTGTCAGGGTGTTGCAGTGTGGAGCTAGGTGTGAGCACTGTCAGGGTGTTGCAGTGTGAAGCTAGGTGTGAGCGCTGTCAGGGTGTTGCAGTGTGGAGCTAGGTGTGAGCACTGTCAGGGTGTTGCAGTGTGGAGCTAGGTGTGTGCGCTGTCGGGGTGTTGCAGTGTGGAGCTAGGTGTGAGCACTGTCAGGCTGTTGCAGTGTGGAGCTAGGTGTGAGCACTGTCAGGGTGTTGCAGTGTGGAGCTAGGTGTGAGCACTGTCAGGCTGTTGCAGTGTGGAGCTAGGTGTGAGCTGTCAGGCTGTTGCAGTGTGGAGCTAGGTGTGTGCACTGTCAGGGTGGAGCTGGTTGTGAGCTGTCAGACTGTTGCAGTGTGGAGCTAGGTGTGAGCACCGTCAGGGTGTTGCAGTGTGGAGCTAGGTGTGAGCTGTCAGGGTGTTGCAATGTGGAGCTAGGTGTGAGCTGTCAGGGTGTTGCAATGTGGAGCTAGGTGTGAGCTGTCAGGGTGTTGCAGTGTGGAGCTAGGTGTGAGCACTGTCAGGGTGTTGCAGTGTGGAGCTAGGTGTGTGCACTGTCAGGGTGGAGCTGGTTGTGAGCTGTCAGGGTGTTGCAGTGTGGAGCTAGGTGTGAGCACTGTCAGGGTGTTGCAGTGTGGAGCTAGGTGTGTGCGCTGTCGGGGTGTTGCAGTGTGGAGCTAGGTGTGTGCGCTGTCGGGGTGTTGCAGTGTGGAGCTAGGTGTGTGCGCTGTCAGGCTGATGCAGTGTGGAGCTAGGTGTGAGCACTGTCAGGGTGTTGCAGTGTGGAGCTAGGTGTGAGCACTGTCAGGGTGTTGCAGTGTGGAGCTAGGTGTGAGCACTGTCGGGATGTTGGTGTGGAGCTAGGTGTGAGCACTGTCAGGGTGGAGCTAGGTGTGAGCTGTCAGGCTGTTGCAGTGTGGAGCTAGGTGTGTGCACTGTCAGGGTGGAGCTGGTTGTGAGCTGTCAGGGTGTTGCAGTGTGGAGCTAGGTGTGAGCACTGTCAGGGTGTTGCAGTGTGGAGCTAGGTGTGTGCGCTGTCGGGGTGTTGCAGTGTGGAGCTAGGTGTGTGCGCTGTCGGGGTGTTGCAGTGTGGAGCTAGGTGTGTGCGCTGTCAGGCTGATGCAGTGTGGAGCTAGGTGTGAGCACTGTCAGGGTGTTGCAGTGTGGAGCTAGGTGTGAGCACTGTCAGGGTGTTGCAGTGTGGAGCTAGGTGTGAGCACTGTCGGGATGTTGGTGTGGAGCTAGGTGTGAGCACTGTCAGGGTGGAGCTAGGTGTGAGCTGTCAGGCTGTTGCAGTGTGGAGCTAGGTGTGTGCACTGTCAGGGTGGAGCTGGTTGTGAGCTGTCAGGGTGTTGCAGTGTGGAGCTTGGTGTGAGCACTGTCAGGGTGTTGCAGTGTGGAGCTAGGTGTGAGCACTGTCAGGGTGTTGCAGTGTGGAGCTAGGTGTGAGCGCTGTCAGGTTGTTGCAGTGTGGAGCTAGGTGTGGGCACTGTCAGGGTGTTGCATTGTGGAGCTAGGTGTGAGCACTGTCAGGGTGTTGCAGTGTGGAGCTAGGTGTGAGCGCTGTCAGGTTGTTGCAGTGTGGAGCTAGGTGTGGGCACTGTCAGGGTGTTGCATTGTGGAGCTAGGTGTGAGCACTGTCAGGGTGTTGCGGTGTGAGCACTGTCAGGCTGTTGCAGTGTGGAGCTAGGTGTGAGCACTGTCAGGCTGTTGTAGTGTGGAGCTAGGTGTGAGCACTGTCAGGGTGTTGCAGTGTGGAGCTAGGTGTGAGGGCTGTCAGGCTGTTGCAGTGTGGAGCTAGGTGTGCACTGTCAGGCTGTTGCAGTGTGGAGCTAGGTGTGAGCGCTGTCTGGGTGTTGCAGTGTGGAGCTAGGTGTGAGCTGTCAGGATGTTGCAGTGTGGAGCTAGGTGTGAGCACTGTCAGGGTGTTGCAGTGTGGAGCTAGGTGTGAGCACTGTCAGGCTGTTGCAGTGTGGAGCTAGGTGTGTGAGCGCTGTCAGGTTGTTGCAGTGTGGAGCTAGGTGTGAGCGCTGTCAGGCTGTTGCAGTGTGGAGCTAGGTGTGTGAGCGCTGTCAGGGTGTTGCAGTGTGGAGCTAGGTGTGAGCGCTGTCAGGCTGTTGCAGTGTGGAGCTAGGTGTGTGAGCGCTGTCAGGTTGTTGCAGTGTGGAGCTAGGTGTGAGCGCTGTCAGGCTGTTGCAGTGTGGAGCTAGGTGTGTGCGCTGTCAGGCTGTTGCAGTGTGGAGCTAGGTGTGCGCGCTGTCAGGCTGATGCAGTGTGGAGCTAGGTGTGAGCACTGTCAGGGTGTTGCAGTGTGGAGCTAGGTGTGAGCGCTGTCAGGGTGTTGCAGTGTGGAGCTAGGTGTGAGCACTGTCGGGGTGTTGCAGTGTGGAGCTAGGTGTGAGCACTGTCAGGGTGTTGCGGTGTGAGCACTGTCAGGTTGTTGCAGTGTGGAGCTAGGTGTGAGCACTGTCAGGATGTTGCAGTGTGGAGCTAGGTGTGAGCTGTCAGGGTGTTGCAGTGTGGAGCTAGGTGTGAGCGCTGTCAGGCTGTTGCAGTGTGGAGCTGTCTTTGCACTGTCAGATTGTGCATTGATGTCCCTGCATGGTGCAGTGCTGTGTATTGCTATGTCCTTGTTTCCGCTGATGGCAGCACTGTGTACCGTTGTGTATTGAATGCTGGCATTGTAAGGCTGTGTGGGTGTTGTGAGCATTGATTGCCTTGCAGTCCCTTAGCTGCCCAGTCCTTAGTGTTATTTATTGCTCCTTTATATTTCATGTACTGTTTGTGGCAGTCAGCTGTTTGTGTTACAGTTCTGTGATAATGGTTGGTAAATGTACTCTTCCTGTTGCTGGTTGTATAATAACCTCGTATAAGCATATGTCGCCCTCCGGTGTTGTAGAGCAGCATGTCGCCACTGTCTCAGCTAGTCATCAGAGATGGGCAACAACATGCAAATTGTCAGGCGACTTGGCGGGCAATCGACTCCCCCGATTCGATTAGTATACTCGGAATCCTTTGAAAATTGGTGCTGCCAAGTGCATGCCTGATCGACAGTACGACCAATTTTGGGCTAAAATTGGTTGTATTAATCGGTCGGACATGCAGCAGGATGTAGGGGGGACTAGCTCGATTGGGTGCGTGGCGCAAATTGCAAGCAACAAAACCCCTGACATTGTCTTCCCCCCCCCCCCTCCCTAATGTGCAATTTTGGAACGCCAATAACTGATGCCGGTCAGTTTGATCAATTGGCTGTCAGTACACTAAAGCACAACTTCAATTTTTTGGGCCAATCACTGACCAATTTTACCATTTCAAACATTGAATACTATGAGCGGATGGTGCAGGTGAACCCTCATACTACATGTAGGTGGTAAAATTAGCCGATGGTTGGACAATCAAAATTGAAGGTGTGTACCAGGTTTCAGTGTCAAGCAGACTACAATTGCCTTTGAGGGTCTCATTTAGTAGTGTCTGGTGTCCCTGAGGAACTCCACTGTAGGGATGACTGGAGGCCACATTCACACCTGCGCGATTTCACGCATGCATGATCCTGCGCTTGCGTAACATTCGTGAGTGTTGCTGCAATTTTTTTTTTTAATTATAATTCTTATTATTTTTTGCACCTGTATTTGAAATTTCGCATCGAGATTTCTCCATGACTACCAATAAAGTCAGTTTACATGGAAAATACATTTTGCTAACTGAAAAACTGCATGGATGTTTTCATGCAAAACGTGTGTGTGTGTGTGTGTGTGTGTGTGTGTGTGTGTGTGTGTATGTGTATATATTATAATATAGCCCTGGAGCCCACTTGAAAGCGCAAACCGCATATTTGTGATAGAGTTTTGTGAGCGATTTCCCTTCTCCTATACGTGAACGCGGTGGCTCCTCCAGGACCGCCTAACGCCGATCAGCGTAAAGTCCTGGGGGAGAGTTTTGGAGGAGATCGCGTGCGCCAATGCGCGCTTCTCCAATTGGATGCCGATCGCCGTTCCGAGACTGTTTAGACAGCGAAACCGCCATTTATTTACTTAATACAGTGCCGCGATCTATGGCAGGTGTGTGATTCAACCACCACTGCAGCCAGATCGATAGTGGGGCTGCCAGGCAACTGGTGTTCTTTAAAGGATACCCGAGGTGGCATGTGACATGATGAGGTAGACGTGTATGTACAGTGCATAGCACACTAATAACTATGGTGTGTTCCTTTGTATTCTTTTCCTGCCTGAAAGAGTTAAACATCAGGTATGCAAGTGACAGTTTGCATAACTCTCACTGATAAGAAATTACAGCCATAAAACACTTTCCTGTCAGTAAATGGCTTCTGACAGCAGGCAAGAGATAAATGATGTCAATAATTCATAGTTTTGAGGTGAAGGTGTCATTGAGCAGAGACAATGAAACCGTAAAAAAAACTTAACTAGTTTTAAATATAAAATAACTTGAATATATAATTTTTTTTTTAAAAAAAAATCATTTTTAGGAGGAGGAGGATGGATAGAATTGTTTTTTCTCATCAGTTTATTTTCACCTCGGATGCCCTTTAACAGGAAATGACTATGGCAGCCTCCATATTCCTCTGACTTCAGGCGTCCTCTGCGTCACCCATCACTGATACCTGAAGAAGTGGATCTTGGTCCCGAATCGTGTTTTTTGTGCTGAGATAATTTGCTGCCAGTAATTGGCTGTTTGTTCCGGGATGGTCGGCTTTCTCTCTGTTTATATTGTAATTCTTCTATCGCTGGGATGCCTCCACCACACAACATACAGATGCTGAAATAACGTCCTCCGCTTATTCCTGCCATCTATAGAGCCTGAAAGCTGAACTCAATGTCCTTATTTAAGCTTTGCTGCCAGAGGAATAGAAAGGCTTTTATTGCCGGGTTCCTCCCTTTTATA
Organism: Hyperolius riggenbachi; assembly: GCF_040937935.1. NCBI lineage: Eukaryota > Metazoa > Chordata > Amphibia > Anura > Hyperoliidae > Hyperolius > Hyperolius riggenbachi. The sequence goes on from NC_090657.1 coordinate 234,380,281, forward strand.
CTTGTGTCGGGTGAACAATGTACGAGGGATCCTAGTCAGAATATCACCTAGAAACCCGCACAGGTCAGCGATACCGGCCAGCAGAACGGCTTCCGGGCAGGTTGGCAATAATGACTCCCGGCAGCAGTTTCATCCCTAATCGTGAGCAGATTCACGAACTACTCAGAACTACTGAGCCTGCGCAGTACAGCCCGGAGGACGTCCGATGACGTCAGCACGCCGGCGTGGAACGCACCATGGAGCGCAGAAGAGGCCTGGCCAGGTCGGGTCGGCCACCGGAGACCACCGGGAGCCTGCGGAGCGGCGCCGAGGGCACCTCCTGCCTGCCACGGGCTGGAGGAAGCCCCAGGTAAGTGGAAATGGATTTTTATTTTTTTTAGCTAGTCCCTGAACCTTCCCTTTAATTGAGGCAGGTGAGGCCTGCAGTTCTTTAGATGTTGTCCTGGGTTCTTTTGTGGCCTCTCGGATGAGTTTTCTCTGCACTCTTGGGGTAATTTTGGTCGGCCGGCCACTCCTGGGAAGGTTCATCACTGTTCCATGCTTTTGCCATTTGTGGAAAATGGCTCTCACTGTGGTTCGCTGGAGTCCCAAAGCTTTAGAAATGGCTTTATAATCTTTGCAATTGCGTAATGTAATTATTATATGAAGTGGTGGTTATTGAGGTACAACACCTCTCTTTTTCATTTTAATAGTTTTGAACTCAGTCTTACATACCTTTCGGGCCCTCTTACCCCCTTTGTGCTTCTCACCCTCCTTTGGGGGGTGCTATTGGTCCCACGTGGCTTTGCAATACCAGTCTGCTGTTCTGAGGGAGCGACCGAGTCCAGCATACTCTGGACACCTGAGTGGAGTCGGGTTTGTGAAAATCCACCTGCTTCAAGTGTTTGGTTGCTCCCTTTGCAACCTACCTTTGTGAGCATCTCCATTCCTATGCTACACGTTTCTCGATTTAGTGACATATTGCGCTCTTTGGGCTCCTGATGTTTCTGTATTTCTTTTCGAGGAGCACAGTCCCCTCCTCTTGGTGACTTGTAAAGTACTCATCAGACACTTCCTGCTCCACAGACCTCTGGAGATAAAGACTACAGCGTTCCTGGAGAGTTTAGTCTTTGCCACGCCCAGCCTGAACCGCACCATGGGGGGGCGGAGCAGCCTTACCTCCAGCTCCTGCTAAACTCCAGGATGTGTTGAAGACATTGCATATCGTAGAGCATTACAGGATGTGGTTTCTTTGCAGCCTTGCTTGGCTGCCGCTAAATAATAGGCAGAACCCAGCTGGCTATTGTTAGTAAAGATATCACTATTGTCCTTGAGGCTGTAATAAGTATTATTCTCGTGTGCAGGTGGATGAAGCAATAAACACTGAGGTGAATAGGCCTGTGCACAGTACTGTGATAAAAGGTTATCCGTCTAGTAAACTGGCCATCCTCCTGGTGGAAGGGGCTCCCCTCTGTCTGCCCCTGGAGATTGGTCTCTCTGCGGTTATAAGGTTGGTTGAATGGGGCAATGCACAATATGCACAATACTGCTAACCTAAAACGGCACACAGCACTGGTGTTTCTCTGAGTTGGTCCATTTAAAGCGCACCTGAACTCAGAACTTCCTCTCAGATCTAAGGCTACTTTCCCACCAAGACGTTGCGTTTTAGGTTACGTTATGGTCACATAACGTGCCCCTAACGCAACGCATGCTGGTGTTGAAGTCGGACGTCAGATTGAGCTGCTTTATGCAGCTCTCAAAGCAGCCGCTCCAGGTTAGTGATAGGAAGTCCGGATCTTTTTAAGGATTCGGATCATTTGAATCGGATCATTGAAAAGATCCGGATCTTTGAACCGAATCATTTGAATCATTTTACTAGGGAAGCAGACTGGGTGAAATGACTAGCAGGACAGGACTTTCCCTGCACTGTACATTCTGTATGTTCCTGTTTCTTCCAGACAGACATCCACTGTGAACCAAATGTTTCATTGTGGTGATCCGGATGATTCGACTCACAAAAAAGATCCGGATCAAATGAACGATTCGTTCATGATCCGGATAACACTACAGTCCTACCACGAGTCTCTGCAGTGCAGTGAATATTAATTAGCCATGTGGCTGGCGGAGGAGGAGGAGCAACATTACTGAGCATGTGCAAACAGTCTAACGCTGCTTAGCCCAGTATAACGTACAGCATGCTGCACTTTGTATAAACGTGCTGCGTTACTATGTAACGCAACATGGGCACTGTGAACAGCACAATTGATTTTACAGTGCTGTGAGTTACGCTGCGTTACTGGCTGCTGTAATGTGGGACTTTAATGTCCCACTGTGAAACCAGCCTTAAAGAAAACCTGAACTGAAAATTAAAAGTCAAAATAAGCATACACAAGTCATACTTGCCTTCCATGTAGTCTACTCCTCAGTGTCTTTCTCCTCTCCCGCGTCCTGTTTGTTCACTGTGATCAAGGGAATTTTCCATCCTCCATTTTGAAAATGGCCATTACCCATAACAGCTTTCTGGTCAGCACACAGTTAAACTGTAACATCGCCCACTTGAGCCATAGGGAAACATGGACATTACCTGGTACATCAGTTTTCCTCTCAGCTATAACTGACAGCAACTGATATTTTACTGACAGCAACTGATCTATATTTCAGATCTGACAAAATATTGTCAGAACTGGAAGGGATGATTGTCAGAAGAAAATGGTGAACTTCTGAGAGGAACTGATGGCAAGGTAACTATGCAATGTTCATTTGAAGTTACCTCGTGTTTATTTTAAATATTTTTACTCAGTACAGGTTCTCTTTAAAGATAAGCAACAGCATAATAACCTTTAAAGACAACTGTAGTAAGAGGTATATGGAGGCTGCCATATGCATTTCCTTTTTAGCAATACCAGTTGTCTGGCAGCCCTGCTGATCCTCTGCCTCTAATCCCTTTAGCCAGAACCCCTGAACAAGCGTGCAGCAGATCAGGTGTTTCTGACATTATTGTCAGATCTGACAAGATTAGCTGCATGCTGGTTTCTGGTGTTGTTCAAACACTACTGCTGCCAAATAGATCAGCAGGGCTGCCAGGTAACTGGTATTGTTTAACTACTTAACGACCGCTCCATGCCAGTTGGTGTAGCCGTGGCGGCAGCCCCAGGACCGCTCAATGCCAATTGTCGTGAAGCCCTGGGGCGGGGGTTTTACAGGAGATCACACGCAGTGTCACACTTCCGTCCCCCTGGGGGGCACGAGAGCGATTTGCTCTCATACATAGGCTGATCCAGCAGCAATCACAGCCCACCAACAGAAATCTCTGTTAGTGGGCAGAAAAGGGGGGGGGGGGGGAAATCACTTGTGTACTGAGTTGTACGGCCCTGCAGCTTGGCCTTAAAGCTGCAGTGGTCTAAATTGTGAAAAATAATAGCTTGGTTACAAGGGTAATGTAAGCCTATGGTCCTCAAGTGGTTAAAAGGGATTAAATATGGCAGCCTCCATATTCTGCTCACTGCAGTTGTCCTTTAGGGCCTGAGCCCAGTAATGCAGTTGTGTCTGCTTTTCAGCAACACATCAATGTTACAGATGCTGAAAAGCGGACATAACTGCGTTAGTGGGCTCAGGCCCTTAAAGCAGATCCGAGATGAAAAACTAACTATACAAGTTGTCTATATATCTTATCTAAAGTGTAGATCGTTTACACAGCAAATCTAGCAGCAAACAGCTTCAACCGTTTATGATTATTTCTTCCTGAGATGCGATAGCAGCCATGTTCTGTTTGTAAAATCTTACACACAGACAAGCTGATCTGCATATCCAGACCTCAGCCTGTGAAAACCTAATCCTCCCCTCTTCTCTTCCCCCCTCCCCTCTTCTCTTCCCCCCCTCTTCTCTTCCCCCCTCCCCTCTTCTCTTCCCCCCTCCCCTCTTCTCTTCCCCCCTCCCCTCTTCCCTCCTCCCCTCTTCCCTCTTCCTCTGAAATCTCTGGCTATTAACACCTCCCACTCCTCCTGCCCAGACTGAGCTCCCATAAGCCCTTGCTACTGTCTGAAAATGCCAAGGCACTCTGAAAAGCTGTGGGCGAGGCTTGTTTAACTTATAGGGAATTAGAGTATTAAAACAAAACAATAAAAAGTATTTGGCTTGAGGAATGCCCTATAAACTATATGAAAGGAACACAATTATGCAATGAGTAAAAGTTTATTTTGGATCCACTTTAAAGATAAACATTTCCTTCTTACAGCTGATATAAATCTGCAGTGTGTCTACTTCCTGCTTTCATGGAAGCAGACATTTTGTTAACACCCTGTGCTTACAAATGAAGTCTCTCTGCTGTGGCGGTCAGCTGATACAGCTGAGGGATCAAATTACAACTTGTGCTTAGTCACAGATGAGGGGGGTTTAGACAGGCTAAACTCTCTAAATACATACAGGGTGCATTTCTCTATGCTTTCCTTCTGTCCTGTGCAAGAGTTCAGGTCCACTTTAAAGGGTATCTGAACTGAGTATAATTATTTAAAATAAACACATGATGTAGCTGCAAATGAATATTACATACTTATCTCACCGTCAGTTCCTCTCAGAAGCTCACCATTCTCTTCTTACAGTGATCCCTTCCAGGTCTGAGAAGATTTTGTCAGAACATAAATATACCAGTTGCTGTCAGTTATAGATCAGCAGCTGTCAGTTACAACTGAATGTGCAAGGTAATGTCCATGTTTCCCTATGGCTCAAGAGGGTGATATTACAGTTTAACAGTGAAGCTGTTATGGGGTAATGGCCATTTTTGAAATGGAGGATGGAGAATTCCATTGATCACAGTGGACAAATGGGACACAGGAGAGGAGAAAGAGATTGAGGAGTAGACTACACAGGAGGTAAGTATGACCTGTGTATGGTTATTTTGACTTTTCATTTTCAGTTCAGGTTGTCTTTAAGAAGCAAGATTGAGATTGTCGGATTTAACCTCAGTTAAACAGCAATTACTTTAAACTGAAGAATAGTGTAGCACTGTTTAATACAATGCAAGGGCACAGATGCATATGCGCATACAAGATATAAGTGAATAAAAGCTTATCTCTCGGCAACGGAAGTCCTTCAGCACGAGTGTTCTGCTGCTTTGTGTTACCCAAAAGGCAGCCATGCACAGGGAGATCTAGTGGCTGCGCCTTCAGTCGTGGGGTGTAGACAACGTGTTTCGAGGCCCCGCTTCTTAGTCAGGTCAGAGTGCCGTGATTACCTGGAGCACATCTGGCTTCTCAGATGGCAGCGATTTTTGTGCTATACAGGGCTGCTATTTGGCTCTTAACCACTTCACCACTGAGGGGTTTTTCCCCTTATGGACCAAAGTAATTTTCACCTTTCAGTGCCCCTCCCTTTCATTCGCCAATAACTTCATCACTATGTATCACAACAAAACAATCTATATCCTTTTTTTTTTTTTTTTTTTTTTTTTTCCAGATAAAAAGAAGCAGTCAGATAAGTGGCCCTTTCAGAGCAAAAAGCCCTTTTTTAGACAGGATCATACTAAGGGGCAGAGACAAAAGAACTTATTTTTCGAGAAAGGCAATCCCCAACTTGTACCCTAATGTGGAAGGCCAAGTCAAGGCATCTCTGGCACACAGTGTTGGGGCAAGGGTTCATCTGACCACTGATACCTGGTCTGCAAAGCACAGTCAGGGCAGGTATCAGGGCTGTGAAGTTGGAGTCGAAGCGTCGAAGTCAGAGCTATTTTGGGTACCTGGAGTTGGAGTCGGAGGTTTCATAAATGGAGGAGTTGGAGTCGGAGGATTTTTGTACCGACTCCACAGCCCTGGCAGGTATATCACCTATACCGCACATTGGGTAAACCTGCTGAACACTGGCAAGCATGGTATGCGTGGCTCTGCAGTGGAGTTGGAGACACCACCACGAATGGTAGGCAGGTAGGTACGATGGTGTCACGCTGTCCTGGGACTGACTTGCCTGCAAGCCGAGAGTCAAACCGGACAAGCACTTCTGGCCACTCTGAACGAACAGGTGGACAAGTGGCTGAACCCGCACCAACTGGAGATCGGCAAAGTGGTGTGTGACAACGGAAGCAATCTGTTGGCGGCATTGAATCTGGGAAAGTTAACACGTGCCCTGCATGGCACATGTTCTAAATCTTATTATACAACGTTTCATGTCGAAGTACCCAGGCTTACAAGAGGTCCTCCAGCAGTCCAAGAAGGTGTGTGGCCATTTCAGGCGTTCCTACACGGCTATGGCGCGCTTTGCAGATGTTAAGCGGCAAAAGAACCTGCCAGAGAGACTCTTGATTTGTGACGGCCTGGCTCGCTGGAATTCAACCCTGCTAATGTTCGACCGCCTGCTCCGACAAGAAAAAGCCATCGAGTATCTGTACGACTTGGGTAGTAGGACAGGCTCTGCGGAGCTGGGGATTTTTTATGCCGCATTACTGGATGCTCATGCGCAATGCCTGCAGGCTCATGCGTCCTTTGAGGAGGTGACAAACCTGAGTAGTCGCGCTGAAGGCACCATCAGCGACCTCATCCCGTACGCGTTCTTCCCGGAGCATGCCCTGGATCAGGCCGTAGATGAACGTGACCAGTAAGAGGAAGAGTTGTGGGCGCCATCACCACCAGAACCAGCCTTGTTGTTGTCACCTGCAGTACCTAGTGCAACACAGGTAGAGGAGTCTGAGGAAGAGGAGTCAAAGGAGGATGGTAGCTTTGAGGTGGAAGACCAACCACAGCAGGCGTACCAGGGGGCTTGTGTTCGCCTTTCGTGTAACCTTGGTGTTGTACATGGCTGGGGGGAGCAACAGACCTTCCATGACGTCAGAGAGACGAGGAACGGGAGATGGCTAACTCAACCTTGTGCAAATGAGGTCTTTCATGCTGTCCTGCCTGTTATGGGACCCCCGTATAAAAAGTCTTAAGCACAACGACCTGTACTAGGTGGCAACGCTACTAGACCCTCGTTATAAACACAAAGTGGCGGAAATATTACTGAATTGCCAGAAGGCAGAAAGGATGCAGCAGTTGCAGAACAAGCTGGCAACTATGCTTTACAGTGCGTTTAGAGAAACTCTGAAGTATTTATTTATTTTTTTTATACAAGTTTTTGTCATAAAATCCTGTTAAGCATGAATGCCCCCCCCCTTGAATCGCCGTATCCCTGTGGTAGATGAAGGATTTATTACAGTGTAGTAGACCTGCAAAGTTCTACGACTTTGCAGGTCGCAGATTCTACTGCCCTGGAGAGGCAGAGCTTTGAGCTGTAGCTCTGCCTCTCCGCAATCAATCTCCGCCTCCTCCCCGCCCCTCTCAGTGAAAGAAGATTGAGAGGGGCGGGCAGAGGCGGCGATCAGCAGAGATTGATTGATTGTGGAGGAAGCAGAGCTGCATCGTAAAGCTCTGCCTCTTCAAGGAAGTAAAGCTCTGCGAGCCCGGAAGCTTTGCAGGGCTATTACACTGTAATAATTCACCCATCTTCTGCAGGGATGCAGCAATTCAACAGGGGCATTCATGCTTAAAGGGGAACTGAAGTAAGCGGTATACGGAGGCTGCCATATTTATTTCCCTTTAATCAATACCAGTTGCCTGGCAGCCCTGCTGGTCTTTCTCTGCAGTAGTATCTGAATAACACCAGAAACAAGCATGCAGCTAGTCTTGTCAGATCTGACTTTAAAGTCTGAAACACCTGATCTGCTGCATGCTTGTTCAGGGGCTATGGCTAATAGTATTAGAGGAAGAGGATCAGCAGGGCTGCCAGGCAACTGGTATTGCTTAAAAGGAAATAAACATGGCAGCCTCCATATACCTCTCTCTTCAGCTCCCCTTTAAGAGGATTTTATGACAAAAACATGTTAAAATAAAAAAAACCCCTTTTTTTTTCCCTGTCACAGCACGTCAGGAAAGAGGTGCCAGTAATCCTCCTCCCACGGCCACACCGGCAAGGAAAGGACCCTGTAGTGATGTGTTGTTGATGGCGAACATGCGCAGTTTCTTTAGTCTGACGCATCTCCACAGGCCTTCGGGATCCACCCTCCAACGCCTGGACCGGCAGGTAGCCGACCACCTGGCCTTAAATGTGGATGTAAACACTGTGAGCAGCGATTAACCCTTGGACTACTGGGTGCGCAGGCTTGACCTGTGGCCAGAGCTGTCCCAATTTGCCATCCAACTTCTGTCTTGCCCTGCCGCAAGCGTCCTGTCAGAAAGGACCTTCAGCACAGCTGGAGGCATTGTCACTGAGAAGAGAAGTCGCCTAGGTCACCAAAGTGTTGACTACCTGACCATTATTAAGATGAATGAGTCATAGATCCCGGACGGTTACTGCCCGCCGGAAGACTTGTGACTAAGTCCCCAGACTCTTCCACACTGCTGTCTTTACTCTCTCTCCTTGCTGCGGTTTTGTGACATTTTTCTCCAGGTAAATCCTGAAATTTTTCAGGCTGCTGCGTCAGCAGCAGCTGCTACAATACCTAATTTTTCAGGCTTGTGTACATGCCTACATTTTCTGGCCTCTGGTGATGCACTGTGGCTGCAACAACAAAAAAGGCATGTACATGTGCCAATTCCCCTTCGTGATCGTTACCTTGTTGTGGTGAAGGGGCTTGCGTATCACAATGAAGCAATGACCGCCGGCTATATGAGTGTCTCGGGGGGCACACCCAAGATGAGGTCGTTGCTTCATTGTGGACAGACCAAATTCGATCGGCTGGATACATTTTGGCAATTTTTTAAATTTTATTTATATATATATATATATATTTTTTTTTTTTTTATGGTTACCTCAGGGGATCAAAAAAGTCTACTAGGCCAACACTGGGCCCACACTGCAGAATCAGTGTTTTCTGGGTCACTTTACTATAATTGAGATACCTCAGCCTGTCCATGGGGGCTGGAAAAAGGCCATGGCCTGCACTCTCGCTAACGTGCGCACATTAGCATGGCAACCACTACACAAAGATTGCGGCCCGAGAAGAGTAACCTTTATGTCCTGAGAGTGTCAACTATTGACAATTCTTTGTGGTTGTTTGCGGTGCGTTAAACTGTTAATTTGGTCTGTCAGTGTGAAGCGGGCGTAACTCTTACACTACCTGATCGACCTGTACACACGCCGGACGTTGTAAAGCACTTTATTCCACCAATTTAGGAATGTACTGTGACTTCTGCTCTTTAGTGATTAAAACACGACTTTGCGGCAACTCTGTAATGTTTGGTGGAACTTTTGGCATGGATCCCCCTCCAGCATGTCCCCTGTCCAGGTGTTGGGCCCCTTGAAACGTTTCCATCACTTTTGTGGCCTGAAACAGTCTTTGTAGGTTTTGGAATTCGCCTGCCCATTGAAGTCTATGGAGATTCGACTATTCGCAAATTTTTGTAGCGATTCAGATCTGAAATTTGCGAGCCCCAAATTTTGATATTCGGCCCATCTCTAGTACAGGATAGGTATTCCCTCACCCTGTATTTTACTTCAGTACCCAAGGATCCCATCAGGGCAGAAGGTCTGTTTGATTTAGTATCTTCTTTTCTGCAAAAGCAATGTTGTTTGTCCCGTTCTGAATCCGGAGTGGGGAAAGGGGTTTTACTCTAAAGTACTTCTGATACTGAAGCAGTCGGAAGCTTCGTAGGATTTTTGAACCCTTACATTGTGGAGAAGAAGTTCAGAATGGAAAGCATAGCCTCTGTTCACAACCTGCTGAGTCCCAGGGCATTCTTAGCGCCCGTGGATTTGGAGGATGCGTACCTCCATGTTCCCATCCATCCGTCCTGCCAGAAGTTGATAAGATTCAGACGGGGGCTGCAGTTTGTCACTTTCAGTATCGGGTGCTCCCGTTTGGAATCTCGTCGGCTCAAAGAATTTTCACGAAAGTGATAGCAGAGATGTTACCGTATTTTTCGGACTATAAGACGCTCCTGACCATAAGACGCATCTAGGGTTGAGGACAAAAACCAGGGGAAAAATCTATACTAAACCTGGAGCATCCATGGTGAAGGGACATCTTGTGGATTATGCCCCCTTTGTACCTCATTCCCCCTTGTACCTCTTGTGTACCTCATTTCCTCCTCTATGCACCTTTTTGTTTTCCACATGTGTCTTCAGTTTATCCCCCTGTGTCCTCCTCTTCATGGGCACAGTACAGGGAGTCCCCAACATTGGGGCGGGCTGGAGGTTTGTATTGGGCGGCAGGTGTTCAAGTCAGGAACTCCCTGCATTTGGACTATAAGACACACTGACTTTTTTCCCACTTTTGGGGGGAGAAAAAGTGAGTCTTATAGTCCAAAAAATACAGTATGTCTTTCCTTCACCTCTGCAGTGTAAGGGTTCTGCCTTTTTTTTTTTTTCCTGTAGCAAAGCTAGTTTCAGAGATTCAGTGGATGAGGTCTATTCCTCGTGTGTCTCAGAAAAATGGTCTTGGTGCTGGGCCTGATTGTCCTCTGCTTTCCCGGCGGTAGAGTGGGCCCAGGCTCACTCTCGAGAGCTTCAGGCCTGGTTCCTATCCGTCTGGAACAGGAGCCACCATTCTTTAGACAGACAGGGAACTCTTCCAATCCAGATATATCAATACATAGAATGGTGGTGTCATCCCTTCAGGCTGAATCAGGGACGCCGTTGGTCTCAGGAAGTTCCTTTGAAACGTTACACGGATGTCAGTGCTTTAGGATGGGGAGTTCACTGCCTAGGTCACCAGGCTCGGAGCCAGTGGGGTCAGGAAATGTCCCTAAAATCCTCATTTCAGATTGCTCATGGCAATTTATCTTGGATTGCAGACTACTCGATCATTGCCAGGTCAGAGGTCCTTGTGTTTTCGGACATTTTTGTCTCAATTTGCTATGTTGGGAAACTGGGAGGAACCAGAGTTCAGGAACTCCTAGAACGGACATTGAAAATCATGACTTGGTCAGAGGAGAATCTGGAATCCATATCGGCTGTTCACAGCCAGGGGGTTCACAACAGGTTAGCGGACTCCCGGAGCAGAAATCTGATTTCAGAATCAGAATGTGAACTCAATCGGGAAGTCTTCCAGGAAATAACGTCCAGATGGGGTATACCCATTATTGAAGTGGAAGATTTCTGTACCCTAGATCCTGTCTATTCAAGAGCCGGTTGGATGCTCTATCCATCCTATGGCCAAAGGACTGCTTTATGTTTCCCCCACCCCCCCGTTCAAGTTGATCGCAAGAATTCTAAAAAAGATTCAAACAGAAGGGGTGGAGGTGATTATCATAGCCGCATGGTGGCCAAGGAGGGCTTGGTACCCACTGCTTCAATCCCTAGCGGTCAGGGCGCCATGGCACCTACAGATCAGATCGGACTTGTTGGTACAGGGTCATCAGGAACATCTGAATCCTCAGTTCCTAATGTTGACCGTCTGGATCCTGAAGAGCAGATGTTGAAGAGTCAGGATTTTTCTGACTCAGTAATTAGGACCTTGCTGGCCTGTAGGAAACGTGCCACTAGAAGGAAGAACAAGGTTTGATATACTTTTTTCTACTTGGAAACAGATGGATGTTTCCCGTTCAAATAGTATTTGTTCGGTTCTACAGTTTCTTAAACGGGGTGTACAGTTGGGGTTGACAGTTAGCACTTTAAGAGCTCAAGTGTCAGCACACTATCTGTGTTTCTATGCAAACGTTTGTTCGCGAATATTCATGAAAAAATGTCCTAAAGTCGGTTGAACGGCCTCAACTCTTGGTCCAAAAGTTAGCTCTTCCCTGGGATGTATCGTTTGTCTTGGACTTCCTCATGTCAGATAAGTTTGAACCATAATGCTGGGGATACACGGTACGTTTGTGTACCGTGTATCGACCAGCTGATCATATTCAGCTGGCCCGATCAAGCCGCTTGACCCGCGTTTTTTTATTGAAATACATGTGTGTATGAACAGGAAGTGATGCCGTGGAAGTGTTCAGTTTGTTACAATGACCGTTGCATTTTATTGATGCCGTGGATCATTGACACAGGGACTTAGATCAATATATGGGATGTACGTTCCCATTCATTGATCACCCCTCTAACGATCAGTGATGAGCGCGCACGGTAGCTAGCGGCGGCGGGAGGCGTATATCTACACCCCCTGGGATAGGAACGGTCTTCCCGCGGGGCGTAGATATACGGATGTGGATAGTAGTTAAAATGACACAGAAGCGAAACAAAACTTGTATAATGAATCGTATGTGTAATACGGATAATTAATAGAACATAGAATGGAAAGAAAATAGCCTCATATATTTTTATTTTATTTTCAGGTATATAGCTTTTTGTATTTATAACATTGCATCATTCTATCATATTTGCAATTACAAATCACACTCTGTATTTTAAACTATGAAACAGAGCAGAGCTAATGACCTTTTGAACTCCCCTATAGTACAAAACTTATATGAAGCTCTGACGCTGTGTCTCATTTTGTTTCTTTGATGTATAAGTGCTTTAGAAAACAGGACTGACTTCCACCTGGGTTGGGTCGGAGAGCTCAGAGAAGCTCTTTTGCATAGATAGCACGTGAAGTTTCTTGACTCTTCCTGTACTGGAAACAATATGAGACTCCTTTCTTTGCTACAAATGTTCTATTTCTTAGCTGTACTTCACATACAATCCATTCTCTCATTAGTTTATTTTCCCTTCAGATTCCCTTTAATGAACCCACAATGAATCATATTGGCGAGCTCCTTGTGCTACTTTCAGAGGAATTCCATCAGGGATAGGAATGTTTCCTGGATTTCAAAGAAGGATCTGCTAATTTATCATTTTCCTGACTCTATTGTGTCTTCCAGCAGCCCCAATGTGTCATTCAGCAGAAGCATCGTCCATAGTCAGCGCTTGCTGGAAAGCAGTCAGGCAAATTCTGATTTTGCAGCCTAAGATGGAAAGGGGGTATACAGAAGGTTCAGGCTTGTGGCTACAGAAAGGGGGCATACGGAAGGTTCAGGCTTGTGGCTACAGAAGGAGGGCATACAGAAGGTGCAGGGGTGTGGCTACAGAAAGGGGGCATACGGAAGGTTCAGGCTTGTGGCTACAGAAGGAGGGCATACAGAAGGTTCAGGGGTGTGGCTACAGAAAGGGGGCATACGGAAGGTTCAGGCTTGTGGCTACAGAAGGAGGGCATACAGAAGGTGCAGGGGTGTGGCTACAGAAAGGGGGCATACGGAAGGTTCAGGCTTGTGGCTACAGAAGGAGGGCATACAGAAGGTGCAGGGGTGTGGCTACAGAAAGGGAGCGTATGGCCGGTGCAGAGGTGTGGCTACAGTAAGGGGGAATATGGCTGGTGCAGGGGTGTGGCTACAGAAAGGGGGTATACAGAAGGTTCAGGCTTGTGGCTACAGAAAGGGGGTATACGGAAGGTTCAGGCTTGTGGCTACAGAAGGAGGGCATACAGAAGGTGCAGGGGTGTGGCTACAGAAAGGGAGCGTATGGCCAGTGCAGAGGTGTGGCTACAGTAAGGGGGAATATGGCCGGTGAAGGGGTGTGGCTACAGAAAGGGGGCATACAGAAGGTTCAGGCTTGTGGCTACAGAAAAGGAGCGTATGGCCAGTGCAGAGGTGTGGCTACAGTAAGGGGGAATATGGCCGGTGAAGGGGTGTGGCTACAGAAAGGGAGCGTATGGCCAGTGCAGAGGTGTGGCTACAGTAAGGGGGAATATGGCCGGTGAAGGGGTGTGGCTACAGAAAGGGAGCATATGGCCGGTGCAGGGGTGTGGCTACAGTAAGGGGGAATATGGCTGGTGCAGGGGTGTGGCTACAGAAAGGGAGCATATGGCCGGTGCAGGGGTGTGGCTACAGTAAGGGGGAATATGGCTGGTGCAGGGGTGTGGCTACAGGAAGGGGGCATACGGCTGGTCTTAGAAATCTGAATGCTCAACTGTTACACTTTTTTTTTTTGTGCCAGATGGAGGTTCTGGAGCTGAAAGTCAGTTTTAGTTTTTAATTTGATGACCCACCTGAATCGGCTCAGCTGAAGCAGCTAACAGCAGGCTGCGTGTGCAGCACTAGATACTGCTCAGTTTTGGGTCAGTCTGCTGTTGAGGCTACAAGGGGGCGGGACTCACACCTGTAGTATTCCCCCTTTTTCTAGGTAAGATCTCAATCTGCTGCTATAAGAGTCCATTCTGCAGGTAATGGCTGGAGGCCCCTGACCAGGTACTTGTAAAAGTGAATTATTTCACCTCAGTGAGTGGCTTCTCCATGAACTATAACAATGTAGTGCTGCATGGGACTAGAGGAAAGCATCTGTGCCTTGTGCCAGCCGTAATTCCCTCCTCACCTCCTGGAGATAAACAGTAAACATTCACCGTGATATATCCCGGCAACCGTGCCGCAAGCTGGCGACCAGGCAATCCGCTCGCTGCTAATACAGTGACCTCATCCCCGGAGGTGTAATTACTGCACTCTGAGGTCATTCCAGTGCACAGGAGGGCTTCTGGGTATTCCTGCAGCCAGGAGGAGGTGCTACTTTGTTCCGATGCCATATTTATTGTGGCTGATGAAATTTCAGATAACTGGGGGGGGGGGGTTAACTGTAAAAAAAAAAAAAAAAAACAGTCCAACCCGACCTGGACTTCTCTGAGCCTCTGTTATTGACTAAAGTCGAAGGTGGTAGGTTGTGATGATCAAGTAGATGCAAATAACTTTGAGTCGATGCAAATTTATGCAAATTTTTATGCAGCCTGAAAATGAACCAATCAAATCCTGCTGAGGTAAAATTTGATTGGTTTATGTTCAAGCTGCATACATTTGCATCAACTCGACGTTATTTGCAGCTACTTGACCATCACCAGTGGTAAATGCTTGGCCAATCAAAATTGGACGTGTGTACCAGGCGTTATTGCATGGTCTTCAGCAGGAGTTCTGATCTGCCTCTAACGTCTTTCTGGATACAGGTTCACATACATACGTTGTATCCTCACGGGAATCCCTACAGATTTGATCAATCTGATTCCTTTAAATGTTCGATGGACTATATTTCGATACTTTGTTTTCTACCAAAAATAGATTGAAAGTATTGAATGGGCCGAACAGACAAATCAAGTCGATTGGGGGCGGGACAAGAGCAGCAGTAGAATGACCGCCCATAGCGTTGTCCTGCAACTAACGATACAATGCTTAAGTTTTTTTTTTGTTTTTTTTGTTTTGTTTTTTTCTATAGCTTTACCTGCATGAAATCTATTAAAAACTGATGTGCTGCTTTTGGTAGGAATTGATTTCTGAATTGATTCCTTTTAGGGCCGGTGCACACCAAAAAAACGCTAGCGTAGTCTCAAACTATTAGCGCTTTTTGAAGTGATTTTCCTAGGCGATTCTAGGCATGTGTAGAGCGATTTTCAAGCATGCCTAGCGATGTTTGGAACGTTTTGGTGTAGTGTTTGTTATATTTTGTTACAGTAGAGCTGGAACTGAACAGCTTCTGTAACAAAACCACTTGGAAAATGGCTCTGATCTCGCGCTTTTTCAGAGCGATTTTGCACTTTGCTATACTTATCATTTGAGGCCTCAGAAATCAGCAGAAATGCTGCAGGACCTGCATTTGCATTTGGGAAAAAGCACATCACTCTGGTGTGCTCTGCCCCATACAAATACATTGGCCAAAGCTATGGCGTTTTTTAAAGTGCTCAGAAGCGCTCTTGGTGTGCACCAGCCCTTAGAAAGGAAAGGTTTTTTTTGGAACATTGGTGTATATAGGTAGATTTCATTTAATCATTCATTATTCATTTCATTTATTCATTTATAGATTTCATCTATAGCCAACTTTATTCCAAAAATTGACTTTAAAAAAAATCTATGTGTAAGGCCAGCGGTACTCCCAGTTCAGCGCTACGTATTTTTAGGGTTAGTATCAAACATTATTGAGTAAAAGAATTCAAGCTGTCAGCCACATCACACTGATCATAACGGACTGTCCGGTTCAGAGCTGCTGCCAGTCAGTCTGTGCAGCTGCACAAAACAAGCAACAATTGTTGTTGCTCCATGCAGCTGGTTACTCGTACAGGAAGAGGAAAATACCTGATAGCCTGCACTGAAAAACAAAGTTCACAAGAACGCATTCCAAGTTACAATAGTAACAAAACTTGACCATTTCTGAAATACTTAGCTGACCATAAATTGCTTTGAATTTTCAATATAATTAAGTAACATAAGAAAGTACAGAACTGATCTGTGTATGCTGTAAGCATTTAGAGAGCGAATAATTTCGCGTAGGCAGGGAACGCACTTGTTAAGCGACTTCTTGGCCACTTTTTGTTTTCCCATCGTGCTGTTATCCTGTTTTCAGGTATGTTTTTTTGCACGAGATTTTTTTCGCTTGCAATATTTTTTTTTACAGGACTGTGGAGTCTCGGTGTCGGAGCAATTGTGGGTGCCCGGAGTCGGGAAAAAATGCTCCGACTCCTAATGAATTTAAAATCTAATTAAAATGGAACATTTTATCATATGTTCTATTTCTCAGATAAAAGTCCCCATAAATAAATTATAATATATATATATATATATATATATATATATATATATATATATATATAATATATATATATATATATATATATATCTCTATCAATCAAAATTAGTTAGGGCTGGTTCAGACGGGCGTTTTTGTGGCGTTTAACGCAGCGTTTCAGACGCAGCGTTTTTTGGGATCTACTGCCATCCCATGCAAGTGAATGGGAGCGTTTAGAGCTGGCTTTTGCAGGCTTTCATGAAAGCCTGGCAGTAGATCCCAGCGTTGCGTCTAGTCTCAAAAGCAACATGCTGCTTTCAGAGGCAGTAAACGCGAGGAAACAATAGCAGAGACCAGAACTGCTAGCCTTGAACGCTTTTCAAAAGCCTTCAAAAGCTAGCTTTTAAACGCTGGCATTTAAACGCTGGCGTTTGAACGCAATGCCAAGCAAAAGCTCAGCAGACGCCTTTGTGAACCAGCCCTTACTTGTGCTGCTTCAATAAAGCAGTCCCCGTATTTTTAAAGTCAGATATACACATCTGATTGTGACTGTATATATGATGTATACACAGGAATCTCTTATATATACTAAATAACATCTATGCTGTAAGTATAAAGCCTGATGTGTAGCTGTGTCACTAATAGAGATGGAAATAATTCTGCGTGGATTCTGATTTATGCAAATGTACGCACTCTCTTTGCTCATGAAATCAAATAATTTGATATGTTGTTAAAATTTGGTTTGGTGACTACGAATTAAATGGTACCTGAGACGGATGAAAAGAAAAGTGTTATACATACCTGTGGCTTCCTCCAGCCCCCTTCAGGCTAATCAGTCCCTCGCTGTCCTCCTCCGCCACCCGGATCTTCTGCTATGAATCCTGGTAATTCAGCCAGTCAGCGCAGTCCGGCCGCATGCCGCTTCCACAGCCAGGAACATTCTGCACCTGCACAATAGTGCTGCACAGGTGTAGTATGCTCCCGGCGGCGGAGTGTGTGCATGCAAACTAAGCAAGACTGGCTCAAGTACCTGGACTCATAGCAGAAGATCCAGGGGGCGGAGGAGGACAGCGAGGGACTGATTAGCCTGAAGGGGGCTGGAGGAAGCCCCAGGTATGTATAAAACTTTAATTTCATCTGTCTCAGGTTTACTTTGTTACACAGTAGTACTATACTCTACATATGCACTCCCCCCAGAGCTGCAGGGAATCCACTGAGAATGTTGTGCACATTGAACACAGAGGTGTTGTCTATCACCCATAAACATGGTTCAGATTGTGCATGAAGAATGTGTAATAGAGGAAGAATCTCCTTATTCCCCTGCAGAGTACCTGCACATCACTCTTACATGTTCCCACACTTACATTGCCTAGGGCCTGATAGATGTTCTTTGTTCCGGTCTGTACCTTTTTCAAGTACTCTTACCAAGGACTAGTTTTAGTCTATGACTAAAGGGAATAAATATGGCAGTCTACATATCCTTCTCACTTCAGTTGTCTTGAAAAATTCCTAAGCGTTGGCAGTTAAGAGACGAATTTCATGTTACATACTTTCAATCAACAAGATTGTAATATGCAAATGAGAGGAGTCGGAGTCGAGGAGGCGGTGGAATCCTAAACTGAAGAGTCTGAGTCACTGGATCTTTGTACCGACTCCACAGCCCTGTTTTTTACACTAACCACCACTACTAATGACTGATTTCTGGACCAACAATCTCTGTGTCCTGTCTGATTTGTTTGAGGGATTATCATTCACATGAGACTGCATACGAATAGTGTTAGATCACGTGTACACATACGCACGCCTCCCTTCTCCACACACGTCTTCAGTGAAGATCTCCGGTCTGTGCTGCGATCAGCTGTGTTGTTGCAGTATGTACAGCATCATTGCTGTGTGTGTGTGTGTGTGTGTGTGTGTGTGTGTGTGTGTGTGTGTGTGGTGGGGGGGGGACGGACTGGCTGGAGGGCATTTGTAGAGAGATTGCAGACATGTCTCCTGATCAAGTCAATAATGGCCAGATTTGGCGGCTGTTATCTGTAGATACCACAAGAAAAGACCTCCCTTACCCATTAAGTAGTCACAGAGCGTACTGTATATTCTGAGAGGCTCAATCAATAAATCATTACAAGGTTACTAATGAGGGGACTGCGGGAGTCTAAATGTGTAACTAGATCAGTGCCGGTAATATGTATCTGTAAATGTAATGTGCCGACCACTAGTGATGTCAGTGCCCGCCCCATTACCATGGTCTCGCATGTGATTTGAGTACGGTTGTGGACATGCAGCCTTAATGCAAAATTAGGAAAATGCTGGGGTTTCATGCGCGTGTTGAATACAAGTTTTTGCGTTCCTTTTTTTGTTTTATCTCCGTGGCAACTTGACATGTCTGTGACTACACAGGAAACAGGAAGAAGCATGTGAGATGGGAAAACTGAGGGCATTGACTTTCCTTAGGCCAGTTCCAGACTTGCGTTAAACGGTCCATTAACGGGACGGATCCAGTATTAACCTATGGAACTGTTCACATCCGTCCGTTCAAACAGACCCGTTCCGCGCGATCCGCTGAATGGACCACAAGTTTGCTGTTGCACCAATTTTTCCAGTTCGGTGAGCCCAGCGGACTGGAAATGGAACCTGAAGCGCTGCATTGGGGGCAATGAGAGAACGGAATGTTTCTTAACACTAGTGAGGAAAGGGAGCGTTCAGGGGAATAATCCAGTTTGGGGGTCTGTAGGGTGGGTGGGGGGATAGGATGTGGGACGCTGCACCTGGGTGGGTGAGGGAGGGTTAACTTACCCAGGCTGCTGTCTTTTTCCACCTTCAGTTGGGCCCCACATCGCGTCATGTGACACCCTTCCTCCTTCCGGGTTGAAAGAGAAAGCGCTGTAGTGACGTGACTTGGACCGCAACGTGGGGCGTAATTAAAGGCGGAACAAGACAGAAGCCTGGGTAAGTTAATACTCCCTCACCCGCCCAGATGCTGCAGCAATCAGAGTGGCAAACAGTGAAAACGGATCCGATCGACCGGTGATCAGATCCATTTTCACGGATCTGTTTGCCAGTGTGAACTAAGCCTTATGGATCCGGTGAAGCAAAAACCTGATCAGTTTTGGCTTAAATTACCAATGGGAGCCGGGCCTTAATGGCGATTAACGTGCAGGGCAGTGTGTGGTGCACAAATCTGTAGCATGCAGTCCATATTTTATTTTTTTTCGCATGGAAAAACGCATTCACTTGAAACTGCTCCATTGAACTGCATTGGTTTTGAGTTAATGCGAACATTCACATTGTGTTTTCGCACTCAGTGAAAATGGACTCTTAAAGGGAGTATGAAGGGATTTTTTTTTTTATGAAAACAAACTCATACTTTAGTAAAGGGAAGGCTCTGGGTCCTATAGAGCCTCCCCTTGTTCCAGTGCTGGCTCCCCTGTTAGCAGGCTACGACCGATCGGAGACTGCTCTCTTCCATGTTGACTGGGCTCCGGAGGTCTTCGGAAGTACTCTGGCTTCCGAAGACAGGCTGCTCTGTACTGCGCCCTCTCTCACGCACTCGTGTGCCCTCTCTCACGCACTCGTGTGCCCTCTCTCACGCACTCGTGTGCCCTCTCTCACGCACTCGTGTGCGCAGTACAGAGCCGTCTGTGTTCCGGAGGACCCGGGCTCCTGAAGACTTCCGAAGTCTCTCGCGGCGGGGTATTTGAACGGGGGAGCCAGCGGGTGAACGCGGAGACTATGAGGAGAACGGGAAGATGCTATAGGACCGAAAACCTCCCCTTAAGTATATGTTTTTTGTTTTTAATATTGCTTCAGATTTCCTTTAAAGTGGACCCGCGATAAACTTTTACTCATTGCATAATTGTGTTCCTTTCATATAGCTTATAGAGAATTCCTCAAGCCAAATACTTTTTTGTTTTAATACTCCTAATTCCCTATAAACTAAACAAGCCTCGCCCACAGCTTCTCCAGTGCCTTGGCATTTTCAGACAGTAGCAAGGGCTTATGGGAGCTCAGTCTGGGCAGGAGGAGGTGGAGGTGTTACTAGCCAGAGATTTCAGAGGAGGAGGGGGAATTAGGTTTTCACAGGCTGAGGGCTGGAGATGCAGATCAGCTTGCCTGTGTGTAATGTTTACAAACAACATGGCTGCTGTCATTGTATCACAGGAAGAAATAATTATATTCTGTTGAAGCTGTTTGAAGCTAGATTTGCTGTGTAAACTATCTAAACTTCAGATAAGATATATAGACAAGTTACTTAGTTTTTCATCTCGGATCCGCTTTAAGGAAAGTGTGATCAAGTGACTCAATACAATAAGTATAATTATTAGTTATTCTCATTAGATTCACATAAATTGAGTTGAAAGAAAATTTGACTCTAACAAAAATCTATAGAAAATGAAGGCCTTCTCGATTGACGTGTGATCCTTTTGTCATGAATCCGTTAAGGCCGCTCATCATGTGACTGGGCAGGCGTGGGCGGCAGCGGCACACAATGCATGGCGGTGTAGTTTGGGCTGTGTTGGGTAACATAAAGCTCACAGCGGCAGGGCTGTGTAATATCAGAAATTAGCCGAGATGTGGTCTGATATTGAGTGGCTCAAGCTGTCCAGCAGAATTCTGCGAAGGCTTTCACACTGAACTGTTGCCATGGATCCCAGCAGGTTCGCTAGAAAACTACTGGCACCTGCAGATGGAAATGGAAGGCTAACATTTAGGAACGTTCATTTTACCAAATGGTAACCATGGCAACTGAGCTCTGCTGGGAGCACAGATATTGCAGACGGTGATTAAATCTAGTTGTTGTTTCCGACTAAAGCAAAACTTGAAAGTGCTGTGAAATATCTGGAGGCAGCAGAATATTCTGTGTCCCAAATCCTGCTGGCCGGAGCGTATAGTGTTCATTTATACAAGTTTATGGGAGTAACGCCACGAATAGTAACCCGGATATAACAGAACTTCTGTTACAGTAAACCTGCTTGGTGTAAAGACCGCGAGCTGCATGTAAAGGTGAGACCTATGCTTCCTGTGTAAGCTGCTGCCTGATTACTGAGGGAATTGCCTGTCCTCTGTGACTTGCTTGTGCATGGCTGCAATGCTACAGTATTATCCAGGCTGGACAGAGGAGCACGCTATCAGTGCTGTATCTGCAGTAACTGGTGAGACCTATGCTTCCTGTGTAAGCTGCTGGCTGATTACTGAAGGAATTGCCTGTCCTCTGTGACTAGCTTGTGCATGGCTGCTACACTACAGTATTATCCAGGCTGCACAGAAATGTGGACAGAGGAGCACGCTATCAGTGCTGTATCTGCAGTAACTGGTGAGACCTATGCTTCCTGTGTAAGCTGCTGCCTGATTACTGAGGGAATTGTCTGTCCTCTGACTTGCTTGTGCATGGCTGCAACACTACAGTATTATCCAGGCTGCACAGAAAGGTGAACAGAGGAACACGCTATCAGTGCTGTATCTGCAGTAACTGGTGAGACCTATGCTTCGTGTGTAACCTGCTGCCTGATTACTGAGGGAATTGCCTGTTCTCTGACTTGCTTGTGCATGGCTGCAACACTACAGTATTATCCAGGCTGCACAGAAATGTGAACAGAGGAACACGCTATCAGTGCTGTATCTGCAGTAACTGGTGAGACCTATGCTTCGTGTGTAACCTGCTGCCTGATTACTGAGGGGATTGCCTGTTCTCTGACTTGCTTGTGCATGGCTGCAATGCTACAGTATTATCCAGGCTGCACAGAAATTTGGGGAGAGAGCACACTATCAGTGCTGTATCTGCAGTAACTGGTGAGACCTATGCTTCCTGTGTAAGCTGCTGGCTGATTACTGAGGGAATTGCCTGTTCTCTGACTTGCTTATGCATGGCTGCAACACTACAGTATTATCCAGGCTGCACAGAAATGTGGACAGAGGAACACGCTATCAGTGCTGTATCTGCAGTAACTGGTGAGACCTATGCTTCCTGTCTAAGCTGCTGCCTGATTACTGAGGGAATTGCCTGTTCTCTGACTTGCTTGTGCATGGCTGCAACACTACAGTATTATCCAGGCTGCACAGAAATGTGGACAGAGGAACACGCTATCAGTGCTGTATCTGCAGTAACTGGTGAGACCTATGCTTCCTGTCTAAGCTGCTGCCTGATTACTGAGGGAATTGCCTGTTCTCTGACTTGCTTGTGCATGGCTGCAGCTCTACAGTATTATCTAGGCTGCACAGAAATGTGGACAGAGGAGCACACTATCAGTGCTGTATCTGCAGTAACTGGTGAGACCTATGCTTCGTGTGTAACCTGCTGCGTGATTATTGAGGGGATTGCCTGTTCTCTGACTTGCTTGTGCATGGCTGCAGCTCTACAGTATTATCCAGGCTGCACAGACAGGTGAACAGAGGAACACGCTATCAGTGCGGTATCTGCAGTAACTGGTGAGACCTATGCTTCCTGTGCCAGTTGGATTATTCCATGCAAATCCCTGTATAAAGAGCACTGTACATTTTGAGCTAGGCAGCTTAGACACTGTCTGTGCTCGCTTGCTGAAGCATTGAAAAGAAAAATCACTCCCAATTACTGACTGAATTAGGATACAGTACTAGAATACGCTAATGTACTTGAGTATGGCAATTTCTGATATAGTAAACTTCTGATATTGTAAGCCACTTTGGCCCGGTTCACATCTGCATTTTTTCCGGAGCTGGACGTACAGATCCGGCCATCAGGATCAGGTAAAAACTGTCCGTTTTTCTATTTGTTTTAGTTTCTGTTCCGCTGAACGAAACGGTCCCGAAAATTGGGTCCTGCTGCATTATTATTTTTTTTGTCCATTCAGCGTGCTTCTGGGTAGTGTACAGACCAGTCACATGATGCACTGATCGCGTGCTTCTGGGCACTACAGACCAGTCAGTCACATGATACAGCAATCGCCTGCTTCTGGGTAGTGTACAGACCAGTCACATGATACACTGATGGCGTGCTTCTGGGTAGTGTACAGACCAGTCACATGATACACCGATGGCGTGCTTCTGGGTAGTGTACAGACTAGTCACATGATACAGCGATCGCGTGCCCTGGGTACTACAGACCAGTCACATGATACAGCGATCGCGTGCTTCTGGGTAGTGTACAGATCAGTCACATGATACACCAATGGCGTGCTTCTGGGTAGTGTACAGACCAGTCACATGATACAGCGATCGTGTGCTTCTGGGTAGTGTACAGAGCAGTCACATGATACAGCAATCGCCTGCTTCTGGGTAGTGTACAGACCAGTCACATGATACACTGATCGCGTGCTTCTGGGTAGTGTACAGACCAGTCACATGATACAGCAATCGCCTGCTTCTGGGTAGTGTACAGACCAGTCACATGATACACTGATCGCGTGCTTCTGGGTACTACAGACCAGTCACATGATACAGCGATCATGTGCTTCTGGGTAGTGTACAGATCAGTCACATGATACAGCGATCACGTGCTTCTGGGTAGTGTACAGATCAGTCACATGATACAGCGACCACGTGCTTCTGGGTAGTGTACAGATCAGTCACATGGTACACCAATGGCGTGCTTCTGGGTAGTGTACAGATCCGTCACATGATACACTGATCGCGTGCTTCTGGGTAGTGTACAGATCAGTCACATGATACACCGATCGCGTGCTTCTGGGTAGTGTACAGATCAGTCACATGATACAGCGATCGCGTGCTTCTGGGTAGTGTACAGATCCGTCACATGATACACCGATCGCGTGCTTCTGGGTAGTGTACAGATCAGTCACATGATACGATTGCGTGCTTCTGGGTAGTGTACAGACCAGTCACATGATACAGCGATCACGTGCTTCTGGGTAGTGTACAGATCCGTCACATACACCGATCGCATGGTTCTGGGTAGTGTACAGATCAGTCACATGATACACTGATCGCGTGCTTCTGGGTAGTGCACAGATCAGTCACATGATACACTGATCGCGTGCTTCTGGGTAGAGTTCTTCCAGTAGCGCAGATTGTGTTTTCGGTAGTCGATGTATTTGCGGTACTTTCCTGTTAGCTTTGATGTCGTTCCTACAGACTCTCTCGCACGCCCGCATGACTCCTGCGACTATCAGGAATGTATGCCTCTCATTTAGAGATACAGCGACTGGTAACAGGAAACGCTGGCAGTGAATCTGGCAGGCTGTGCTGTTTACTCCGATGGCAATATGTAGGGACGGCGCTGTGTGTGTAAACACCGCGATCCGAGAGACAGCGAGCGACAGATGGTGCTGGAACCGCTCAGGGCCGATGAGATGAGAGATCCGCAGCGCCTGTTTGTCACTCGCTAAACTGTCACCAGCCGCAGAGATACGCAGTTAGAACAGGATTTTTAGATTACATTCACAAACGTCTTTAAAGGACCACCGTCGCAAATGGTTGTAAGTATGTCAAATCCATGTGTACACGTGCGTATGAGCTGTCCGTTCATCCCAGAGTAAAATGCACTGCAAATTACTTCTTTCCTGTGTTGCCGTCACTTTCGTGGACAGCACTGGCTGGATTTTTGCAGGGACCTCAAATAACAGTCATACTTTGTGCTCAGTTATGTACACTAACAAGGCACTCCACTGCTAGTGCACGTGCCACACACAACCAATCTGTATAAAAGGCATGTTACAGCTGTGCGTGTACAAACAGCAGTGTGGATTCTGTACAAAAATCATCCGACTCCTCAGTTTATAAAGCCACCGACTCCGACTCCAGGTACCCAAAATGATTCCGACTCCTTAGTCTAATACTTACCAGGGTTGTGGATTTGGTACAAAAATCATCCCACTCCATCTCCCGACTCCTTAGTTTATGAAACCTCCAACTCCAGGTACCCAAAATTGCTCCGACTCCAACTCAGACTCCACAGCCCTGGTAGCCATGCAGATCACGCCCATACGTTCAGCTGCATAGTGTGTAGCAATCATATCTAGCAGAATTCACTTCAAACCGGCAGGCAATCTGATTGGATTGTTCATCGGCTGGAAGTGACTATAGGCCTGTGTTTACCAACCCTTAAAGAGAACCTGTACTGAGTAAAAATATTTAAAATAAACACATGAGGTAACATCAAATGAACATTATATAGTTACCTTGTCATCAGTTCCTCCCAGAAGCTCACAATTTTCTTCTGACAATAATCCCTTCCAGTTCTGACAACATTTTGTCAGAACTGAAATATTTCAGTTGCTGTCAGTTATATATCGGTTGCTGTCAGTTATAGCTGAGAGGAAAACTGATGTACCAGGTAATGTCCATGTTTTCCTATGGCTCAAGTGGGCGATGTTACAGTTTAACTGTGTGCTGACCAGAAAGCTGTTATGGGTAATGGCCATTTTCAAAATGGAGGACAGAAAATTCCCTTGATCACAGTGAACAAACAGGACGCGGGACAGGAGAAAGACACTGAGGAGTAGACTACATGGAAGGTAAGTATGACTTGTGTATGCTTATTTTGACTTTTAATTTTCAGTTCAGGTTTTCTTTAAAGCAAACCTGAACTGAAAATGAAAAGTCAAAATAAACATACACACGTCATACTTGCCTTCCATGCAGTCTGCTCATCAATCTCTTTCTCTTCTCCTGCGTCTTTTTTTTGCCCGCTGTGCGTGATGGAATTCTCAGTCCTCCATTACCCCATAACAGCTTCCTGGTCAGCACAATGTTGAACTGTAATATCACCCACTTGAGCCATAGGGAAACATGGACATTACCTGGCACATCAGTTGTCCTTTCAGTTATAACTGAAAGCAACCGATATATAACTGACAGGAACTGGTATATTTAGATTTTGACAAATCTTGTCAGAACTGGAAGGAATCGTTGTTAGAATGAAATGGGGAGCAGCTGAGACGAACGGACGGCAAGGTAAGTACTGTACATACTCGAGTATAAGCCTAATTTTTTGGGCCCAAAAGTGGGGGTCTCTGTTTATACTCGAGTCACTACTCTTTGAGTAACCCCCACAGTGCCCCCACTATATGCACAGTGGTGCATGATCTGGGGAAGACCACACATTTGACATTCCCATGGGAGGTCCCAGCTATCCTCATCTGGGGTTGTAGCCTTGGAAGGCATACAGGGACAGTGTCTACTGGTGAGGGGTGAGAATCTTGGCATTCCTATATCAAGTTTTACATACAGGACTATGTGGCTCTGCATTCCTTGCTTTATCTTTATGCTGGCTTACACTTTGCACCAGGAGTTCTATGCATGTATATCTCCATTGTAGGCCTATGTTGTGGCTTATTATTGCAATCTGCTGAATCTATGCTGCTTTTCTTTATGTGGCCGGCCATGGCTGTGAGTAGTGGTGTGGCTTTTGCCACCCCCAGATTATACTCGGGTCAAAAAAAATTTTTTCCTGTGTGTTTTTTTTTTTTTTTTTTTTAGGTAAAAGTTGGGGGGTCGGCTTATATGCGGGTCTCCTTATACTCAAGTATATATATGGTATATAATATTCATTTGCAGGTATATCATGTGTTTATTTTAAATAATTTTACTTGGTTCAAGTCCCATTTAAGGTGCCCACTAATGGTACAATCTTAGTTGTACCAATCTTACCCATTTAATGAAACACACTGCCTTAACCTCCCCGGCGTTCTATTAAGATCGCCAGGGCAGCTGCGGGAGGGTTTTTTTTTTTAAATAAAAATAAAACTATTTCATGCAGCCAACTGAAAGTTGGCTGCATGAAAGCCCACTAGAGGGCGCTCCGGAGGCGTTCTTCTGATCGCCTCCGGCAAGCATAAGTAACAAGGAAGGCTGCAATGAGCAGCCTTCCTTGTTTGGCTTTCCTCGTCGCCATGGCGACGAGCGGAGTGACGTCCTGACGTCAGCCGCCTCCGATCCAGCCCTTAGCGCTGGCCGGAACTATTTGTTCCGGCTGCGCAGGGCTCAGGCGGCTGGGGGGACCCTCTTTCGCCGCTGCTCGCGGCGGATCGCCGCAGAGCGGCGGCGATCAGGCAGCACACGCGGCTGGCAAAGTGCCGGCTGCGTGTGCTGCTTTTTATTTCATTAAAATCGGCCCAGCAGGGCCTGAGCGGCGACCTCTGGTGGTAATGGACGAGCTGAGCTCGTCCATACCGCTAAGGTGGTTAAAGAGAAACTGTCGCGAAAATCTTAAAATTTAATACCCATACAAATAAGAAGTACATTTCTTCCAGAGTAAAATAAACCATACCATACTTTTCCTCCTATGTTGACATTACTTAGAGTAAGTAGTAGAAATCTCACATTACCGACAGGTTTTGGGTTAGTCCATCTCTTCATGGGGGATTCTCAGCATGGCCTTTATTCTTTATAAAGACATTCCCTGAAAAAGATTTATACAAAGATGCTGGCCAGCTTCCCTGCTCACTGTACACTTTTTTTTGGCAGTTGGACGGAGCAACTGCCATTCACTTAGTGCTTTTAAAAATAAAAAAAACCCTGAGAACCCCCCCCCCCCCCTCCCCCATAAAAAGATGGACTAGCCCAAAACCTGTCGGAAATGTCAGATTTCTACTACCTACTGTAAGTGACAGCAACATAGGAGGAAAAGTAATTTATGGCTCATTTTACCCTGGAAGAAACATGCTTCTTATTTGTATATATTTACATGTATTTTAAGATTTTCGCGACCGATGTCCTTTTAAGTATCCATTCCAAGTATATTTACTCAGTTTACCCTTCTTCTACATAGATGTGGTAACCTTGTACAATCAAGATTGTATCATCAGTGGGCACCTTAACTGTCCGACTCTGAAAAGTTTATTTCTGTCTATACATTTTTGTGTTCAGATAATCTGATTTCCATAGATGTGCAGCTTGTTGTATGAGATTTCTGCAGCCGTCAATGTATGGATCAGAATACTAACGAAGCTGTAATGTCCATCTGTGTTACAGGAGTCGGCAGCATGGCCTCCGATATTAAAGACATCGGCGTGTGGGCGCAGACCAGAATCCTTCTCTACAAGAACTACCTCGTCAAATGCCGGACGAAGCGGGAAACTGCGCAGGTGGGTCCCTAGGGTGGCTTTGCTTTACACAACCTACATTTTTTTTTTTAAATCTTCTGTATAAAACTTTATTTAAAAGCAAATGCCGTATGACATGGGGATAGGGAGAAGGTGTATTTTGGCCTCTAGGAACCGACAAAGTGCAAATAAAGTCTGGACACAGTCTATGATTCACCAACACCAGTGTTTGTTGTTGCTGTGCAGATAATTTACATTATGAGCTGAAAACGGGCGCCAATTTATGAAACAAAAACATTGCCGCTAGATGGACTATTAATTCTGATACCTTTTTATAAACGTATAGTTAGTTTAGTCCAGACATGTTTCCCCCATGAGCTCTGATTTTAGGCTGAGCTAATGAGCTTGTTTCTATATCCGGTATGGGCAAACTTGGCCCTCCAGCTGTTATGGAACTACAAATCCCACAATGCACTTGCCTTTAAGAGTCATGACTGTGGCTGTCAGTCTCCTGCAATGCATTGTGGGACTTGTAGTTCCATAACAGCTGGAGGACCAAGTTTGCCCATGCCTGTTCTACACTCTTTACTGTGCATACAGTTGAGAATTTTAAATAGATGGCATTACTTGTGGACAAAAGCAAGTCCCCTGAGCTTACAGAACAGCACTGCTAGGAGTTGTAATTGCTTGGAAATACTGTAGTACATACTGTAAATTAATTTGTACTTGTTTTGGGAGGGAAAAAAATAAGCCCTTCTGTGGATATGTAGAGCTGTACAGGTACTGCATTTTGCAGACTAAACAAACATTAATTTCTTAGCGCAGATAGGACATTGACTATGTTCACTTTAAAGAGAGTCTGAAGCGAGAATAGATCTCGCTTCAGACCTCATAGCTAGCAGGGGCATGCGTGCCCCTGCTAAAACGCCGCTATAGCGCGGCTTAACGGGGGTCCCTGTCCCCCCAAACCCCCTCCGAGCAGCGGGGGAGCGCTTCCTGGTTGGGGCAGGGCTAACCGCCGCAGCCCTGCCCCATGCGCGTCTGTCAGACGCGTACCTCCGCCTCTCCCCCGCCCCTCTCAGTCTTCCTTCACTGAGAGGGGCGGGGGAGAGGCGGCGATGCGCGTCTGATAGACGCGACTGGAGGCAGGGCTGCAGCAGTTAGCCCTGCCTCCAGGAAGATCAGCTCCAGCTACCTTTTTCCGACCCAGGTTTGCGGGGGGTGGGTTGGGGGTGAAGGGACCCCCGTTAAGCCGCGGGATAGCGGCGTTTTAGCAGGGGCACACGTGCCCCTGCTATATATAAGACCTGAAGCGAGATTTAGTCTCGCTTCAGTGTCTCTTTAAATACCAGTTGGATAGCTACTGTGTGGTTCAGTGTGAAGTTGGCCATACATGTGTCAATATTCCTGTCAGATGGCTGTAGTGAAACGTGTCAGTAGCAGCTGCACAGCTTTGCACAGTATTGGGGTTCAGTGTTTGTAGGGGTAGCAAACCTCTTATTTATTTATTTATTTATTATTATAATTATTATTATTTATTTATTGTATTTATAAAGCGCCAACATATTACGCAGCGCTGAACATTAGTTTAGGTTACAGACAATATTTAGGGTGACATACAGCAATATGACAATACAGGAATACAAGAAAACCAGATCACACAGCACAGTATGAGTACAAGGTAATGCTTAGTCACTGGATGGGAGCATGGAGATCACACAGCACAGTATGAGTACAAGGTAATGCTTAGTCACTGGATGGGAGCATGGAGATCACACAGCACAGTATGAGTACAAGGTAATGCTTAGTCACTGGAGGGGAGCATGGAGATCACACAGCACAGTATGAGTACAAGGTAATGCTTAGTCACTGGATGGAGCATGGAGATCCCACAGCACAGTATGAGTACAAGGTAATGCTTAGTCACTGGATGGGGAGCATGGAGATCACACAGCACAGTATGAGTATCAGGTAATGCTTAGTCACTGGAGGGGAGCATGGAGATCACACAGCACAGTATGAGTACAAGGCAATGCTTAGTCAGTCACTGGATGGGAGCATGGAGATCACACAGCACAGTATGAGTACAAGGTAATGCTTAGTCACTGGAGGGGAGCATGGAGATCACACAGCACAGTATGAGTACAAGGTAATGCTTAGTCACTGGAGGGGAGCATGGAGATCACACAGCACAGTATGAGTACAAGGTAATGCTTAGTCACTGGATGGGAGCATGGAGATCACACAGCACAGTATGAGTACAAGGTAATGCTTAGTCACTGGATGGAGCATGGAGATCACACAGCACAGTATGAGTATCAGGTAATGCTTAGTCACTGGATGGGAACATGGAGATCACACAGCACAGTATGAGTACAAGGTAATGCTTAGTCACTGGATGGAGCATGGAGATCACACAGCACAGTATGAGTACAAGGTAATGCTCAGTCACTGGATGGAGCATGGAGATCACACAGCACAGTATGAGTACAAGGTAATGCTTAGTCACTGGAGGGGAGCATGGAGATTAGGCAAGTCAGGTTCACTCAGATGCATAGGATAGGTGCACAGTAATGGAGGTGCATGATTAGGTAGGACACAAAAGGAGGAGGCCCCTGCCCAAAGGCTTACAATCTAGAGGGAGAGGTAAAGACACGGAAGGTAGGGGACCAGAGTTCAGCTGTGGGTTTAGAGCAATTGTGAGGGATGGTAGGCCAGAGTGAAAAGGTGAGTTTTGAGGGCTTTCTTGAAGATGTTGAAGGAGGGGGCTGCCCTAATGGGTGGAGGTAGGGAGTTCCATAGTGTTGGAGCAGCTCTTGAGAAGTCCTGGAGGCGTGCATGGGACTGGGTGATGCGGGGGGCGGTTAGGCGAAGTTCATTGGAAGAGCGGAGTGAGCGGCTAGGTGTGTACCTCTGAGTAAGATCGGAAATGTAGGTTGGACAGGTTTTGTGGACAGATTTGTAGGTCAGACACAGTATCTTGAATCTGATTCTGGACTGGATAGGAAGCCAGTGGAGGGATTCTAGGAGGGGATCTGCCGTGGTGGAGCGATGGGAGCAGTGGATAATTCTGGCTGCAGCATTCATGATGGACTGCAGTGGGGCTGTTCGGGTCATAGGGAGACCAGACAGCAGGGCATTGCAGTAGTCAAGGCGGGAAATTATGAGGGCATGGATGAGGAGTTTGGTGGTGGCAGAGGTCAGGAAAGGGCGAATCTTACAGATGTTACGAAGGTGGAAGTTGCAGGACTTTGTGAGGATTTGGATGTGGTAAGTGAAGGAGAGTGCGGAGTCCAGGGTGACACCCAGACAGCGGGCTTGAGAGGTAGGGCGAATGGTAGTGGTGGATATGTCAGGGGTGTAGAGGTAGATCTGGGTGTCATCTGTCTTCTGCTGAAACGTGGTGAAGGGGGAGTAGCATGAAGCGGTAAGTCCACCACTACTCCCAAACTGATAGTGATGGCTTGCTGGACTGGGCTACTCTCCTTTTAAGAGTACAGACATTTAAAGGATACACGAGGAGAGCCATTGACACAAATATCTAGGCTGTGTTCCTTTCCTTCTTTCTCTGTCTGAAAGAGTTAAACATCAGGTCTGCAAGTGACAGTTTCTCTCCAGTTGGGACTAAGTTGTACTATAGCGAAATCCTCACAACGCAATATCCGCCATAAAACACTTTCCTGACAGAGAACAGATTATTATTATTATTATTATTATTAATAATCATTTATAAAGTGCCAACATATTACACAGCGCTGGACAATAAATAAGAATACATACAATGTAAATAAGGGGTGACAGACAGAGAGGTAGCAAACGGTTATACAACATGGCACAAGGTTATACATGCAAACAGTATGAAATGCATGATCATGTGATCAAGCAATTTAATAAAGACTCAGCAATTCAAGTCAGAGTTAGTCCATGGGAAGGGTGTCATAACTGAGGTTGCAAGATCAAGAAGGACACATGGGGGGGGGGGGGGGATCCTGCGAAAGGCTTATGCCGGGAATATATACGCTACGTTTGTACCGCTCGATTATGCCACCGGATCGATTCCCGCTTATCCCCGCGGGCGATTCTCTTATCTTCTGCTCGTTTTCCTTATCTTTTTCCATTGTCCCGCCTGCTGTATCGAGCCTGGAATTGATCCGGCGGGTGATTGGACATGTCGGAAATTATCAATCGAGCAGGACCGTGTATTCCCAGCAGGACAATCCAAAGGGTGGGGGAGGGACACATAAGAGAGGGCTTTGAAAAAGGTGCTCAGCTGAGAGAGTGAGTGTGGAAGATGGTGGGGGGGGGGGGGGGGGGAGTAGGCCAATTTAAAGAAATGTGTTTTGAGGACTTGCTTGAAAGTGTTGATGGAAGGTGCGAGTCTGAGGGGGAGCGGAAGGGAGTTACTTAGGGTGGGGGAGAAGTCTTGTAGGTGTGTATGGGAGTGAGAAATGCGTGGGGGTATCAGGCGGAGATCATTGGAGGAGGACCGGAAGAGGCGGGCAGGTATATATCTGTGGACAAGCTCAGAGATGTAGGTCGGGCAGGTCTTGTGCACAGATTTGTAGGCGGAGATCATTGGAGGACCGGAGGGGAGAGCAGGTATATATCTGTGGACGAGCTCAGAGATGTAGGTCGGGCAGGTCTTGTGCACAGATTTGTAGGCGGAAATCATTTTTGGACCGGAGGAGGCGGGCCGGTATATATCTGACGAGCTCAGAAATGTAGGTTGGGCAGGTCTTGTGCACAGATTTGTAGGCGGAGATCATTGGAGGACCGGAGGGGGCGGGCAGGTATATATCTGTTGACGAGCTCAGATATGTAGGTCGGGCAGGTCTTGTGCACAGATTTGTAAGCGGAGATCATTGGAGGACCGGAGGGGGCGGACAGCTATATATCTGTTGACAAGCTAAGAGATGTAGGTTGGGCAGGTCTTGTGCACAGATTTGTAGGCGGAGATCATTGGAGGACCGGAAGGGGCGGGCAGGTATATATCTGTTGACGAGCTCAGATATGTAGGTTGGGTAGGTCTTGTGCAGAGATTTGTAGGCGAAGATAATTGGAGGGGGCGGGCAGGTATATATATCTGTTGACGAGCTCAGAGATGTAGGCTGGGCAGGTCTTGT
The DNA here is from genome assembly GCF_040937935.1 of Hyperolius riggenbachi. Classification (NCBI taxonomy): domain Eukaryota; kingdom Metazoa; phylum Chordata; class Amphibia; order Anura; family Hyperoliidae; genus Hyperolius; species Hyperolius riggenbachi. The sequence goes on from NC_090657.1 coordinate 234,413,774, forward strand.
GCAGAGATTTGTAGGCGGAGATCATTGGAGGAGGAATGGAGGGAGCGGGCAGCTATATATCAGTTGACGAGCTCAGAGATGTAGGTATGGCAGGTCTTGTGCACAGATTTGTAGGCGGAGATCATTGGAGGAGGAATGGAGGGGGCGGGCAGCTATATATCAGTTGACGAGCTCAGAGATGTAGGTATGGCAGGTCTTGTGCACAGATTTGTAGGCCAGGCACAGAATTTTAACTGATCCTGAAGCAGATAGGGAGGCAGCGTCAGGCTTCACAGAGGGGAGAAGTGGAAGCAGAGCGGTGGAAAGAATGGATGAGTCTACCTGCTGCATTCATGACTGATTGAAGGGGGGGGGGGTGCAATGCATTTCAAGGGGAGGCCAGACAGTAGTGCATTGCAGTAGTCAAGGCGGGAGATGAGGGCATGGATGAGAAGCTTGGTATTTTATTTATTTAAGTATTTATATAGCGCCAACATATTACGCAGCGCTGTACAGAGTATATATTGTCTCTTCATTAACTGTCTCTCAGAGGGGCTCACAATCTAGTCCCTACCATAGTCACATGTCTATGCATGTATCGTGTAGTGCATGTATCCTAGTCTAGGGCCAATTTAGGGGGAAGCCAATGAACTTATCTGTATGTTTTTGGGATGTGGGAGGAAACCGGAGTGCCCGGGGGAAACCCACGCAGGCATGGGGAAAACATACAAACTCCTTGCAGATGTTGACCTTGCTGGGATTCGAACCAGGAATCCAGTGTTGCAAGGCAAGAGCGCTAACCACTATGCCACCGTGCTGGGGTAGTGTCTGGGGTCAGAAAGGGGCGGATTTTGGAGATGTTGCGGAGGTGGAAGTTGCAGACTCAGGTAACATTTTGGATGTGTGGGGTGAAGGAGAGTCTAGAGTGACACCCAAGCAGCGGGCCTGGGAGGTAGGGTGGTAGTAATATGAATATCCGAGACTGGTGGTGCAGCACGGGGTGGGAAAATTCAGTTTTATCCCAAGTGAAAGTGAACCTCCAGACTAAAAATGTACTCAGCAGCACTGAAAAGGCTTGGTGTTTAACAGTTTCACAGCATCAGAATTTTGTTTTTCTTACCCAAGCCTCATTTTTGGCTACAGAGAAGCTAAGCTCCGCCCCATCAAAGAAATTTGCCCGGGCATTTCTCCTCTGATGCTGTGCAAAGCATGAGGGTATTTCTGATGATGTTGTTTTCCTTCTGCTGTTTTTGTGCAATTTTTTTTTTTTTTTTTTTTTTTTTTTTTTTTAATTTTTAATTTGAGATTTGAAGGGAGGGGTGATTAGGACACCGGACAGTTGGAACTGTGTCTCATGCTCCCTGTCACCACCTTTCAACCAAAAAGATGGCTGCCCCCATGAAATCACAAACATTTGCCTGTTCTTTTAAAACCGGGTGGGTAAGAGAGTATATTGCCTAACTATTTTAACTAACATAACTAATGTAACTTAATGACAGTATGTGTGATTAGTGAAGTTCACCTTCCTTAAAGCTTCAGGAACCTATCTGAGATCCAGGGGGAGAAAGAGGCAGGAGGAGAGCTTGTCTATGGTGGAGATCGGGGTGTGGAGATAGATTTGTTTATCATTGGCATAGAAGTGGTATTTGAAGCCCAGAGAGGAGAGAACTTCTGAGTTTGGAAATCAACAAAAAATGGCCAATAGTTCATATATTTTAGATTATGGGACACTGAAAGGCTGTATCAGTCATATGTGACAATACTACATTAAATCTATTTCTTTCTTATTTCAGCAGATATATACAGAAAATAGTCATTTTTAGGAGTAGGAGGATGGATACAGTTGTTCATCTCATCAATTGGGATTTCACCTCGGGGTCACTTTAAGTACAGAGGCGGGACTCCAGCATCTCTCGGAAACACATTGCATCACAGATACACATATAGTGATTACAGCCATGAGAGGATATCGTAACGGTAATCACACACTGCTACAGATAGCATCGTACATTATCTCCGAGGACATCGGAATCAAGAAATAGCCGAAGGAAAGGGGAAATAAGAAAAATATATGGGAGGAAAGATCTCTGTAATGTCCCCCCCCCCCCCCCCCCCCTTCCTTCCCTGGCCGTTCCTAAAGCCAAATTCCTGACGTACAGCACACAAGGCCCCATCTAATTCTCCAATTCACTATTTCCCCTAAATTCTCTCCTAGGAGATACTTTTTCATCTTCTGCCTATAAAATAGCTTTTTCAAATGTACAAGTACCAAAAAGTAGGTGAAAGTCACAATGATTCGGAGTACAGCATTTTCTTGCTTGCTGGTGGCTTATAGTGGACCTGAACTCTTGCACAGGGCAGAATGAAAGCGTAGAGAAATGTCCCCTGTACAGTGCTGTCCATAGCAAATTTTGACTTAAAGAGGAACTCCAGTGGAAATAGTGTAATAAAAAAAGTGCTTCATTTTTACAATAATTATGTATAAATGATTTAGTCAGTGTTTGTCCCTTGTAATATCTTTCCTCTCCCTGATTTACATTCTGACATTTATCACATGGTGATTTTTTTTTTTTACTGCTGGCAGGTGATGTCAGTGGAAGGAGATGCTGCTTGCTTTTTTGGTAGTTGGAAACAGCTGTAAAATGCTGTTATTTCCCATAATGCAACGAGGTTCACAGACAGGAAACTGCCAGGACCATGGTCCTCACAGTATCCTGTGGGAGGGGTTTCACCACAATATCAGCCATACAGCGCCCCCTGATGATCCGTTTCTGAAAAGGAATGGATTTCTCATGGGAAAGGGGGTACCAGCTACTGATTGGGATGGAGTTCAATTCTTGGTCATGGTTTCTTTTTAAAGTTACTTTTACTCAACCAGCAAGTTATTTTTTGATGAGAAATGCCATAGGTGTCTCCCAAAAGATAATAAGATGATTTACAAGCTGCATTGGTTTGGGGTAAAACATTTCTGCACTGGAGGCGTGATGCTGGCTGCGCTGTGTGGCCGGAGTCTCTACATGGCAGGACTGGCTGGACTGTATTAAGCAGGCAGATGAGACAGGTTACATTTGTTGCACAGCCTGTTATTGGCTTCTGCAGGCAGCTCCTTTGCTGTTTATGTTGCAGTCACATTATGTATTCAGTATGCAGCCATATTTAGCTCTCACCAGCCCCCTCCACAGAGCACAGTATCAGTTACCTTTGCCTGGCCTCTGGCTGGAGAGGAGTACACTAGCTCATGTTACAGCAGAGACAGCGTACCCTCCATTCTGTGCATCACAGAGGAGAGCTACAACTGTCAGTCATCCAACTGTCATCCCAGTGTACCACCTATTCAGTGCATCACAGAGGAGAGCTACAACTGTCATCCCAGTGTACCCTCCATTCTGTGCATCACAGAGGAGAGCTACAACTGTCAGTCATCCAACTGTCATCTCAGCATATCACCCATTCTGTGCATTACCGAGGAGAGCTACAACTGTCAGTCATCCAACTGTCATCCCAGTGTACCACCCATTCTGTGCATCACAGAGGAGAGCTACAACTGTCAGTCATCCAACTGTCATCCCAGTGTACCACCTATTCTGTGCATCACAGAGGAGAGCTACAACTGTCAGTCATCCAACTGTCATCCCAGTGTACCCTCCATTCTGTGCATCAGAGGAGAGCTACAACTGTCAGTCATCCAACTGTCATCTCAGCATATCCCCCATTCTGTGCATCACAGAGGAGAGCTACAACTGTCAGTCATCCAACTGTCATCTCAGCATATCACCCATTCTGTGCATTACCGAGGAGAGCTACAACTGTCAGTCATCCAACTGTCATCCCAGTGTACCCTCCATTCTGTGCATTACAGAGGAGAGCTGCAACTGTCAGTCATCCAACTGTCATCCTAGTGTACTCTCCATTCTGTGCATTACAGAGGAGAACTGCAACTTTCAGTCATCCAACTGTCATCCCAGTGTACCACCCATTCTGTGCATCACAGAGGAGAGCTACAACTGTCAGTCATCCAACTGTCATCCCAGTGTACCCTCCATTCTGTGCATCACAGAGGAGAGCTACAACTGTCATCCCAGTGCACCCTCCATTCTGTGCATCACAGAGGAGAGCTACAACTGTCAGTCATCCAACTGTCATCCCAGTGTACCCTCCATTCTGTGCATCACAGAGGAGAGCTACAACTGTCAACCCAGTGTACCCTCCATTCTGTGCATCACAGAGGAGAGCTACAACTGTCATCCCAGTGTACCCTCCATTCTGTGCATTACAGAGGAGAGCTACAACTGTCAGTCATCCAACTGTCATCCCGGTGTACCCTCCATTCTGTGCATTACAGAGGAGAGCTGCAACTGTCAGTCATCCAACTGTCATCCCAGTGTACCCTCCATTCTGTGCATTACAGAGGAGAGCTGCAACTGTCAGTCATCCAACTGTCATCCCAGTGTACCCTCCATTCTGTGCATCACAGAGGAGAGCTACAACTGTCAGTCATCCAACTGTCATCCCAGTGTACCCTCCATTCTGTGCATCCAAGAGGAGATCTACAACTGTCAGTCATCCAACTGTCATCTCAGCATATTACCCATTCTGTGCATCACCGAGGAGAGCTACAACTGTCAGTCATCCAACTGTCATCCCAGTGTACCCTCCATTCTGTGCATCACAGAGGAGAGCTACAACTGTCAGTCATCCAACTGTCATCCCAGTGTAATGCCCATTCTGTGCATCATAGAGGAGAACTGCAACTGTCAGTCATCCAACTGTCATCCCAGTGTACCCTCCATTCTGTGCATCACAGAGGAGAGCTACAACTGTCAGTCATCCAACTGTCATCCCAGTGTACCCTCCATTCTGTGCATCACAGAGGAGAGCTACAACTGTCAGTCATCCAACTGTCATCCCAGTGTAATGCCCATTCTGTGCATCATAGAGGAGAACTGCAACTGTCAGTCATCCAACTGTCATCCCAGTGTACCCTCCATTCTGTGCATCATAGAGGAGAACTGCAACTGTCAGTCATCCAACTGTCATCCCAGTGTACCCTCCATTCTGTGCATCACAGAGGAGAGCTACAACTGTCAGTCATCCAACTGTCAGCATATCACCCATTCTGTGCATCACAGAGGAGAGCTACAACTGTCAGTCATCTAGCTGTCATCCCAGTGTACCACATATTCTGTGCATCACAGAGAGCTGCAACTGTCAGATATCCAACTGTCATCTCAGCATATCGTCCATTCTGTCATCAGAGGAGAGCTACAACTATCACAGTTACCAAACTGTCATCCCAGTTTAATGCCCATTCTGTACATCATTGAGGAGAGCTACAACTGCCAGTTACCCAACTGTCAGCTCAGCGCACCGCCCCTTCTGTGCATCATAGAGAGCTGCAACTGTCACAGTTACCCAACTGTCATCCCATTGTATCGTCCATTCTGTGCATCACAAAGCTACAACTGTCTGTCACCCAACTGTCATCCGAGCATCACACATGCCCCCTGCTGGTTACTTGGTGACATCATTCCCTGATGTTTGCTCCAGCACAGAGGCTCAGTGTGATAGGTTATCAGTGAGTAGGTAGTTGTTGCTGCAGCTGACAAAGCAGTCACTTACCTCCTGCTTGCCCATGTGACTAAGGTGGGCGTGGTTCAGGCTTGCAGAAAGTACTCAGGAGGTAGGATCTGTAACTCGGTGCCCCGAGTATTTTAATTTTTTTACTTATCAAACTGCATAACGCATTAAAAATATTTTGTTACATATATATTAGTATTTATATAGTACTGGCACTGTTGCACAGAGGACATAATTATGTCACTGACTGTCCTCAGAGGAGCTTACACTCTAATCCTAACATAGTCATAGTGTAATGTCCTACCATATTATTATGTATTTATATAGCACTGACATCTTCTGCAGCACATTACACAGTACATAGTCATGTCACTACACTGACTGTCCTCAGAGAAGCTCACAATCTGCTATAGCCATGTGCCCATTGTAGTCTAGGGCAGTTAACTTATCTGTATGCTTTTGGGATGTGGGCGATAACTGGAGTGCCCGGAGGAAACCCACGCAGACACGAAGTAAACCTGACTGGAATTCAAACCAGTGACCCAGTGCTGCAAGGCGGGAGTGCATATTAAAAATTCTCTGAAGAAAACGACTTTTGTGGTCCCAAAATAATCCCTCCCCTTGGGAATCCTTCTATGCAGGCCCCACCCACCACTGAGATGTGGGAGTAATGGTGAATATGTAATGTAAGCACGCCTATGTGTACACAGAGCCGGCTCTATCATGAAGCAAGGTGAAACATTTGCATCAGGCACAGAGATTACAGGGGCAGTATGTTTGTACTGTGTTACACTTACAGCATGCAGTCAGAGTAGGAGGAGATGTGAGAGGAGAGCGAGGTGAAGAGGTCATCATTGGGGAAAAGCAGCTTGTTGTGCTGTGTGAGGTGTCTGACAGTGAGTGAGGAGGGGGGAGGGAGGAGAGCAGCACTGGGGAAAAGCAGCTTGTTGTGCTGTGTGAGGAGTCTTGACAGTGAGTGAGGAGGGGGAGGCAGGAGAGCAGCATTGGGGAAAATCAGCTTGTTGTGCTGTGTGAGGAGTCTGACTGAGTAAGGAGGGGGGAGGCAGGAGAGCATCGTTGGGGAAAAGCAGCTTGTTGTGTTGTGTGAGGAGTCTGACAGTGAGTGAGGAGGGGGGAGGCAGGAGAGCAGCATTGGGGAAAAGCAGCTTGCTGTGCTGTATGAGGAGTCTGACAGTGAGTGAGGGGGAGGCAGGAGAGCAGCATTAGGGAAAAGCAGCTTGTTGTGCTGTGTGAGGAGTCTGACAGTGAGTGAGGAGGGGGGGGGAGGCAGGAGAGCAGCATTGGGGAAAAGCAGCTTGTTGTGCTGTGTGAGGAGTCTGACAGTGAGTGAGGAGGCAGGAGAGCAGCATTGGGGAGAAGGAGCTTGTAGTGCTGTGTGAGGAGTCTGACAGTGAGTGAGGAGGGGGAGGCAGGAGAGCAGCATTGGGGAAAAGCAGCTTGTTGTGCTGTGTGAGGAGTCTGACAGTGAGTGAGGAGGGGGGGGGGGGGGAGGCAGGAGAGCAGCATTGGGGAAAAGCAGCTTGTTGTGCTGTGTGAGGAGTCTGACAGTGAGTGAGGAGGGGGGAGGCAGGAGAGCAGCATTGGGGAGAAGGAGCTTGTAGTGCTGTGTGAGGAGTCTGACAGTGAGTGAGGAGGGGGAGGCAGGAGAGCAGCATTGGGGAAAAGCAGCTTGTGCTGTGTGAGGAGTCTGACAGTAAGTGAGGAGGGGGGAGGTAGGAGAGCAGCATTGGGGAAAAGCAGCTTGTTGTGCTGTGTGAGGAGTCTGACAGTGAGTGAGGAGGGGGGAGGCAGGAGAGCAGCATTGGGGAGAAGGAGCTTGTAGTGCTGTGTGAGGAGTCTGACAGTGAGTGAGGAGGGGGAGGCAGGAGAGCAGCATTGGGGAAAAGCAGCTTGTTGTGCTGTGTGAGGAGTCTGACAGTAAGTGAGGAGGGAGGAGAGCAGCAGTGTTTCATTTGACTTGCACAGCAGAAGGGAGGAGGTGGCACTGCTGTCCTGACTGAGGAGGAATGGAGTGGCTGAGGGTGAGCAGTGTGTTTGTCACATACTCGCAGCCAGCCAGTGGGCTATTGTGTTGAGCTGCAGCATGTCATGTCTCAGGTTGTTGCCTATGCTCCCTTGCTGACTGAGAACATTAAATGAAGCAGAGTAAATTGTTGGGTGCTGTGCGATCATTCCAAATCGAGGGGGGGGGGGGGGGGACAGAAAAAAGTCTAGAGCCGGCCCTGTGTGTATGTGATGCGGATGGTGCCCGTATGGCTCGATGTCTAACCCGCCTGTGTCCTTTACCTCCGGCAGGAAATCTTCTATCCGATCATCTGGTCGCTGATCTGGCTGATGCTGGTGCTGATAATGCCCAGCAAGCTCTACGATGCATCGCCAAACAACGTGCTTTCTGAACACGACGTCGCCGAGCTGCCCACCATCGGTTACGCACCTGCCACCAATGCCACGGACAACATCATGGCGCTGGCCAAGCACAACTGTCTCCAATTAGGTAAGCTTGCCCTGCCAGACGCCACACCCTTTCCTGGCAGCAATCGGGGAGGGGAGGGGAGAGTTAAACACCTGATACTCTGGTGTTTAAATACAACAAATGTGTGTCCTCCACCTTTGAGTCCATTGCTCCTCTGCGCACCAAATATCTTACTCCACACCATCATGCACAGTGGTTTGATAACGCTATAAAAGAGCTGAAAAGACAAGGCCGAAAACTTGAGAGACTGTGGCGCAAATCTCAGTCCCCAGAAGACAAACATGCCTTAATCCTCCACTTGAAGAGCTACCAAAAGGTAATCACGAGAAAAAAATCATCCTTTCTATCACAAGAGATTGCAAATGCAGTTAACAAACCAGCCCAACTGTTCCGCACAGTGGAAAAACTCTGCAACCCGGCATGTCAAAAACTTAACATCGAGTCTTCAAAGGACCTCTGTGACCAATTTGCCCATTTCTTCACAGACAAAGTCTCCGCTATAAGGTCCGCCATCCAACTTACAGCATCTGAGCCTAATATAGCGCCGAAGACCATTAGCAGAGACAATGTAACACCTTGGTCAAACTTCAAAGAAATTGATGAAGAAGTCACATCAAGCATCCTCCTTCACGTCCGCCTAACTACCTGTGACCTAGATCCTGGCCCAACACAGTTCATGTTGAACTGCCCCGACCTGTTCGTACCGGTATTCCTAAAAATTGTTAACTGTTCCTTAAAATCAGGGATATTTCCTGCTTTACTGAAGGAAGCAATCATCAGGCCTCTCCTCAAAAAACCCTCCCTGGACCCAGATGCAATGACCAGCTACAGACCTGTCTCTAACCTTCCCTTTCTGGGCAAGCTAATTGAAAAAGCTGTTTACCTCCAGCTAGAAGCCAAAATCCTACAAAACAACAGTTATGACCCATTCCAGTCTGACTTCAGGAAACACCACAGCACTGAAACTGCCCTCATCCAAATATGCAACCACCTGCTCATGGCAAGAGACAGAGGAGAGTGCTCCATCCTCATACTGCTAGACCTTTCTGCAGCCTTTGATACAGTTGACCATGACATCTTGATAAACAGGCTACAGGAATACTGCGGCATTGATGGCATAGTTCTTCAGTGGTTCCAATCCTTCTTAAGTGGCAGAACCCACAAAGTGTCTATGGGGCCCTTCCTGTCCACCCCTGTATCACTTAGGTATGGGGTGCCCCAGGGCTCAATCCTCTCTCCCCTGCTTTTCACGATTTACATGTTACCACTGGGAAAACTAATCCAAAAACATGGCCTGACATACCACTGCTATGCAGACGACACTCAACTATATCTTTCCTTCAAGCCTGGTGTGACAGACCCAACTCTAACTATAAACGCCTGCTTACGTGAACTACAGCAATGGATGAATGACAACTGGCTGAAACTAAATGCAGACAAAACTGAAGTCCTTCTGATAGGAGGGCAGAGCATGATAACAAAACAACTTAACTTGCAGTCTTCACCACTGGGAATAGGAGGCACGGATCTGCGCAGCTCTGATCATGTGCGTAGCCTGGGAGTTCTAATTGATTGGGATTTAAACTTTAGAACTCAAATCTCTGCTGTGGTGAAATCATCCTATTTTCACCTGAAGAACATTGCAAAAATCAAGCACCTCATACCCCCAGAAGATCTGCCAACCTTAGTCCACGCCTTCATCACATCTCGACTGGACTACTGCAATGCTCTCTACACTGGCCTTCCAAAAAAGGTCTTGTACCGACTACAGCTGATACAGAATACTGCTGCCAGACTGCTAACCAACCAACCCCGTCACTGCCACATAACGCCAGTCCTGCACTCCCTTCACTGGCTACCTATAGAATGGAGGGTCCTATTCAAGATCGGCCTACTGACATTTAAATCCCTGAATAATTTAGGCCCTGGATACATGAAAGATATGTTGCAGCTGCGTAGCAATCCCCGCATTCTCAGATCAACAGGTTCTAATAATCTAGTCATACCCAGAGTCCACTTGGAAACTTTTGGTCCCAGAGCCTTCTGTCATGCTGCCCCTACGTTTTGGAACTCCTTACCTCAACAGATCAGGACAGCTCCATCCCTGGACGTGTTTAAATCCAGACTGAAAACCCACCTGTTCAGTTTGGCATTTGCAGAAATATAACTTTTGTTGTGTGAATACTTCATCCTACTAATTACTGAATCTGAGAGAGCCTAAGCGCTTTGAGTCCTATGGGAGAAAAGCGCTATAGAAATGTTATTGTATTGTATTATTGTAGTTATACCTACCTCAGTAGCTGAGGGCTCTGCATGATGTAGAGGCTTATAGAGCTCACCGCTCCGTGGCAGGGATCTTGTCTTCTGCCATTGTTCCCAGATTCTGGTAACCTGCCATTTTAAAGCGGGACTGTCACCATAAAAAACAAATTTCAACAGCAACTGGTCTGAGTGTATTAAGTGATAAAGATGCTAATCCTGCATTCAAAACTTTCAAAACCTTTTTTTTTTGGCTGTTATGGTTTGGAGTGATCACATACCTTAGGAGCACTGGCCCTTTAATTGCCATTGCCAAACAGTTGCATGCTGCGGGGTCTTTTTATCTATAATGTATTCCTTCTCTTCCCTTTATTTCCCACTCCTTCTGATGATATAAGCCACAGTGCACTTCCTAGTAAAGACCTCAGTGGGAGTGTCTGAAGACTCTGGAAGGAGGGCGGGTAACAAATACACAATTAGCAAGAGGAGAAAAAAGAGTGAGGGAGGAAATGTCAGGATTAGCTTCATTCAAAGGTAACCAAGATGGAAACTGCCTAGAATAGGATTCTCTGCTTTTCCTTTATAAAATTCACAGGAATCATTACATGGACAGTGCAATACATCTGTTATGTAAGTAGAACTAGTGTTTATCGACTTATATATGTGTTTTTTATTTCTAGGTTTGCATGGGTGTCACTTGTTCTTTAAAGGATACCCGAACTGACATGTGACATGATGAGATGTGTATGTACAGTCCCTAGCACACAAATAACTAGGCTGTGTTCCTTTTTTTTCTTTCTCTGCCTGAAAGAGTTAAATATCTGGTATGTAAGTGGCTGACTCAGTCCTGACTCAGACAGGAAGTGACTACAGTGTGACCCTCACTGATAAGAAATTCCAACTATAAAAGAGAGCAAGAAAGAGATAAAAAAGGGGAATTTCTTATCAGTGAGGGTCACACTGTAGTCACTTTCTGTCTGAGTCAGGACTGAATCAGCCACTTACATACCTGATATTTAACTCTTTTTCAGGCAGAGAAAGAAGAAAAAGAACACAGCCTAGTTATTTGTGTGCTAGGCACTGTGCATACACATGTCTATCTCATTATGTCACATGTCAGTTCGGGTATCCTTTAACACCCAGTGAAATCCAAAACTGAATAAGGCAGATTCTCAAAGCTTGGCACGGTGATCCGTGTAAATTATTACCTGTAAATGTTCATGGTGCAGCTGTGCATCTATCCGTACAGTCGTCTGACCTCTATTGCCTTTTAGTTTCCTGTTAGCAGACTGAGAACTCAATCGCTCCTCACCTTCTTCCCGTGGAGCCCCGCCCCCTCATGTGGACACATGGCTTTCTATTCTACTGTGGGGATGCTGTGAAATGCAGTTTTGGGTGTCACTCCTGACTGACGCTCCAATAGGCTGAACCCCTCTTATATCTATATATTGCCGTATATAGGCATGTAACCCCACCCTCCCAGTGAAGCTTAGCCTAGGCTGATTAGTTGTGTCGGATTCTACTCCCAGAACATTTTGGGAGACCAGTTATTATTTTCACTGGCTTCAGAACTGGCAGTAAATAAACATTCTGCAGTGATCACCTGACAGCGCTAAAGATGTCACCACTAGGGATAAATGTCAGAATGTAAATCAGGGAGAGGAAAGCTTTTACAAGGGGCAAACGCTGACTAATCTATACATTAATATTGTAAAAATGTGTTTTAATGTTGTTGTTTTCACCCTAGTTCTGCTTTAAAGGATACCTTAGCGGTAATAAAAAAAAAACCCCAAAAATAAATTCCCGCTGTGTGTGTGGGGGGAGCTGCAGAAGCTCACCGCCCCTCCCGAGTTCTGGCGTCTCCCTCCATTGTCTGTTCTGATCCATGTAATCCTCTTCCTGGTCAGTGTCCTCCGACCTGAACATACTATGCTGTGCATGCGCAGAGACCGCACTCCTCGGCGACGCCCATATGACATAAGCGTGTTCACATGCACAGCTTAGTGTGTCCGGGTCACAGGGCACTGACCAGGAAGAAGAGTACATGAATCCGTGCCAGAGAAGGGAGGGAGACGCCGGAACACCGGAGCTGCGGTAAGCATCCATACGCACATTAGGTGTCCTTTTTTAAAAAATAATTACAGCTATAGTATCCTTTAATAAATGCCTGCTGGATTTACTAGCTCATGCTGCTTAAAGTGAACCAGAGGTGAGTGATATGGAGGCTGCCATATTGATTTCCTTTTAAACAATACCAGTTGCCTGGCAGTGCTGCTGATCTATTTGGCTGCAGTGGTGACTGAAGTACACCAGAAACAAGCATGTAGCGAATCTGTCAGATCTGATAATAATGTCATAGACCTCTGATCTGCTGCATGCTTGTTCAGGGGCTATGGCTGAAAGTATTAGAGGCAGAGGATCAGCAGGGCAGCCAGGCAACTAGTATTGCTTAACCTCCTTAGCGGTATGCCCGACACTGTGTCAGGCATACCGCTCTGTGGCCCCAGGAGTCCCCCATTATAAAATTATTGTCCCAAATAACTGTAAACCCTTTAGCTAGCACTAGGCTAGCTAGTACAAGTGTCGGGCACCTGCCGATCCCCCCCCGATACCCCCACTTATACATTACCCAGCCTGGATCCACCGATCACGCAGCCTCCCTGCACAGCTCCGATCTCTCTATGGGGAGGATCGGGTTTGCGCATGACGTCGGCGACGTCCTGTGCGATTCGCCCCATGGAGAAGACTGAAGCTGTCCGGGGAGGCTGCGCCGATCGCTGGATCCAGGGGGGGTAATGTATAAACGGGGGGATCGGAGGGTGCCCGACACCTGTACTAGCTAGCCTAGTGCTAGCTATAAGCTTTTCAGTCATTTGGGACTTGGGTCTTGGGATGTAACAAACCCTGAGCAGCGTAACGCTCAGGAGGTTAAAGGGAAATATATATGGCAGCCTCCGTATCACTCTCAACTCGGGTTCACTTTAATTAAAGGCTGTGTATTTCACAACCCCCAAAAACGTGCAGAGGTATTCCTCTTTATGTAGACCTGTGCATTATTTGCGGTACAGGCATTGGTACAGTGGTACAGCGATACAGTGCATTATTTGCGGTACAGGCATTGGTACAGTGGTACAGCGGTACAGTGCATTATTTGCGGTACAGGCATTGGTACAGCGGTACAGTGCATTATTTGCGGTACAGGCATTGGTACAGTGGTACAGCGGTACAGTGCATTATTTGCGGTACAAGCATTGGTACAGTGGTACAGCGATACAGTGCATTATTTGCGGTACAGGCATTGGTACAGCGGTACAGTGCATTATTTGCGGTACAGGCATTGGTACAGTGGTACAGCGGTACAGTGCATTATTAGCGGTACAGGCATTGGTATAGCGGTACAGTGCATTATTTGCGGTACAGGCATTGGTACAGTGGTACAGCGGTACAGTGCATTATTTGCGGTACAGGCAGTGGTACAGCGGTACAGTGCATTATTAGCGGTACAGGCATTGGTACAGCGGTACAGTGCATTATTAGCGGTACAGGCATTGGTACAGCGGTACAGTGCATTATTTGCGGTACAGGCATTGGTACAGCGGTGCAGTGCATTATTTGCGGTACAGGCAGTGGTACAGCGGTACAGTGCATTATTAGCGGTACAGGCATTGGTACAGCGGTACAGTGCATTATTAGCGGTACAGGCATTGGTACAGCGGTACAGTACATTATTTGCGGTACAGGCAGTGGTACAGCGGTACAGTGCATTATTAGTGGTACAGGCATTGGTACAGCGGTACAGTGCATTATTTGCGGTACAGGCAGTGGTACAGCGGTACAGTGCATTATTTGCGGTACAGGCAGTGGTACAACGGTACAGTGCATTATTAGCGGTACAGGCATTGGTACAGCGGTACAGTGCATTATTAGCGGTACAGGCATTGGTACAGCGGTACAGTGCATTATTTGCGGTACAGGCAGTGGTACAGCGGTACAGTGCATTGGTACAGCGGTACAGTGCATTATTAGCGGTACAGTGCATTGGTACGGTGGTACAGCGGTACAGTGCATTATTTGCGGTACAGGCATTGGTACAGTGGTACAGCGGTACAGTGCATTATTTGCAGTACAGGCATTGGTACGGTGGTACAGCGGTACAGTGCATTATTTGCGGTACAGGCAGTGGTACAGTGGTACAGCAGAACAGTGCATTATTTGCAGTACAGGCATTGGTACGGTGGTACAGCGGTACAGTGCATTATTTGCGGTACAGGCATTGGTACAGTGGTACAGCGGTACAGTGCATTATTTGCGGTACAGGCATTGGTACAGTGGTACAGCGGTACAGTGCATTATTTGCGGTACAGGCATTGGTACAGCGGTACAGTGCATTATTAGCGGTACAGTGCATTGGTACAGCGGTACAGTGCATTATTAGCGGTACAGTGCATTGGTACGGTGGTACAGCGGTACAGTGCATTATTTGCGGTACAGGCATTGGTACAGTGGTACAGCGGTACAGTGCATTATTTGCAGTACAGGCAGTGGTACAGCGGTACAGTGCATTATTAGCGGTACAGTGCATTGGTACAGCGGTACAGTGCATTATTAGCGGTACAGTGCATTGGTACGGTGGTACAGCGGTACAGTGCATTATTTGCGGTACAGGCATTGGTACAGTGGTACAGCGGTACAGTGCATTATTTGCGGTACAGGCATTGGTACAGTGGTACAGCGGTACAGTGCATTATTTGCAGTACAGGCATTGGTACAGTGGTACAGCGGTACAGTGCATTATTAGCGGTACAGTGCATTGGTACAGCGGTACAGTGCATTATTAGCGGTACAGTGCATTGGTACGGTGGTACAGCGGTACAGTGCATTATTTGCGGTACAGGCATTGGTACAGTGGTACAGCGGTACAGTGCATTATTTGCATACAGTACAGTGCATTATTTGCGGTACAGGCATTGGTACAGTGGTACAGCGGTACAGTGCATTATTTGCGGTACAGGCATTGGTACAGTGGTACAGCGGTACAGTGCATTATTTGCGGTACAGGCATTGGTACAGTGGTACAGCGGTACAGTGCATTATTTGCGGTACAGGCAGACGCGTCTCTGTGCTGCCCTCTGCTGGTAAATCGCAGATACATTTTCTGTATGGAATCCATCCTCACATCATTACAAAAATGACTTCAATTCACTAAGAATTAGCGCATGCGATAGAGCAGTAAACCGTGAATTGACATGCCATAAAATGTTCAGTGAAATCAGCTAAGCCTGTTCCCAATGGGAAAATTAAACTACCAACTATGGAGGCAAATGACTGACTTTTGAGATAGCAAAGCCAGTTAACCCTTCGCACACTCGCATGCAAATGTTCATACAAATGCATTCACAGGAATCGCTCATCTAGGCACCACTGCTATTCCTACAGCTCAGTTGACCCCCTTGGCGTTTTGATTCTTTCCGGATGTTAGGGTCTGAAAGCGATGCAATTTGTTTGCACCCTTTCAGACCATAAAACCTGGAAAAAATCCTGCTACCAGGGAGATCTGCAGCAGCCCAGCAATCACTTTACTCCCTGGCTCCAGCGCTGCAGTTAATCCTCCATCCTCCGGGTGGCGCTGCAACTCTAAAGTGAAATTGCCGGCTGTTGTCATGACGACAGATGGCGATCTCACCAGCAGGAAGCAGAGCCCCGGAGAAGAGGACCAGTGGTACAGCGCTACAGTGCATTATTTGCAGTACAGGCATTGGTACGGTGGTACAGCGGTACAGTGCATTTTTTGCGGTACAGGCATTGGTACAGTGGTACAGCGGTACAGTGCATTATTTGCGGTACAGGCATTGGTACAGCGGTACAGTGCATTATTAGCGGTACAGTGCATTGGTACAGCGGTACAGTGCATTATTAGCGGTACAGTGCATTGGTACGGTGGTACAGCGGTACAGTGCATTATTTGCGGTACAGGCATTGGTACAGTGGTACAGCGGTACAGTGCATTGGTACAGCGGTACAGTGCATTATTAGCGGTACAGTGCATTGGTACGGTGGTACAGCGGTACAGTGCATTATTTGCGGTACAGGCATTGGTACAGTGGTACAGCGGTACAGTGCATTATTTGCGGTACAGGCATTGGTACAGTGGTACAGCGGTACAGTGCATTATTTGCGGTACAGGCATTGGTACAGTGGTACAGCGGTACAGTGCATTATTTGCGGTACAGGCATTGGTACAGTGGTACAGCGGTACAGTGCATTATTTGCGGTACAGGCATTGGTACAGTGGTACAGCGGTACAGTGCATTATTTGCAGTACAGGCATTGGTACAGTGGTACAGCGCATTATTAGCGGTACAGTGCATTGGTACAGCGGTACAGCGGTACAGTGCATTATTTGCGGTACAGGCATTGGTACAGTGGTACAGCGGTACAGTGCATTATTTGCGGTACAGGCATTGGTACAGTGGTACAGCGGTACAGTGCATTATTTGCGGTACAGGCAGACGCGTCTCTGTGCTGCCCTCTGCTGGTAAATCGCAGATACATTTTCTGTATGGAATCCATCCTCACATCATTACAAAAATGACTTCAATTCACTAAGAATTAGCACATGCGATAGAGCAGGAAACCGTGAATTGACATGCCATAAAATGTTCAGTGAAATCAGCTAAGCCTGTTCCCAATGGGAAAATTAAACTACCAACTATGGAGGCAAATGACTGACTTTTGAGATAGCAAAGCCAGTTAACCCTTCGCACACTCGCATGCAAATGTTCATACAAATGCATTCACAGGAATCGCTCATCTAGGCACCACTGCTATTCCTACAGCTCAGTTGACCCCCTTGGCGTTTTGATTCTTTCCGGATGTTAGGGTTTGAAAGCGATGCAATTTGTTTGCACCCTTTCAGACCATAAAACCTGGAAAAAATCCTGCTACCAGGGAGATCTGCAGCAGCCCAGCAATCACTTTACTCCCTGGCTCCAGCGCTGCAGTTAATCCTCCATCCTCCGGGTGGCGCTGCAACTCTAAAGTGAAATTGCCGGCTGTTGTCATGACGACAGATGGCGATCTCACCAGCAGGAGGCAGAGCCCCGGAGAAGAGGAATGCCAGCCGACGTCGGGATCCCCGGGAGGTATGTAGTAACTCTCCCGCAGCGCACATTGCTCTGCACACAGCCTCCAGTGGCTACCCCGAGCAGAGGTCGGGATTACCGCTCTGAGCTGCGGTTTTCCGCCCCAACCCTAGCTCGGGATTACCGCCAAGGAGGTTAAAGCCGGGGTCTTGCTATAAAAGAATATATTCTCTTGCGTCCTCCCCTCCACTGCGCAGAAGTACCCAGGTGTACATAGGTGTCCTAACGCTGGCCTCTGTAGCCATTGTGGGGAACTGTAAAACTGCGACACAATAAGGACAAGCGTTACGGCGGGAATTCTGACCACGCCACGCTTTCATGATGTTTTCTACAAAACTGTTGCGTTCTGAGGCCGGTTTCACACTGTACACCGGCCTTATGGTAGGGCTGCGGTGCAATGAGCGCATTGCACAAAATAGCCTTGTGAGATTACCACGGTACAGCGCGGTAATCTCCCTTCTGCCTGCAGGCCAAGCAGCACTCACTTCCTTTGGCCAAAATCTGAATTGCGCTGAAGTGTGTTGAAAAAATACCCCTCCGTGCATTTGCACTGCAATGCGAACGCACAAAATTTTAAACCCCTGCCTCGCCATAGACTTGTGTGACTTCCAGTTGCCGCACAAGTTGCCCAACAACATGCTGTTGCTTTTTGTGGCAAATCGGGCACTTCCGGCGCATTGCACGGCACCAGATATGAAATGCCCTCTAGATTTTCATTGGCGTAGCATTACCCTGCAGCAAAAAAAGGTAACAAGACACAGAACATTTATATTGCGCTTTTCTCCTGGCGGACTCAAAGCACCAGAGCTGCAGCCACTAGGACGCGCTGTATAGGCAGTAGCAGTGTTAGAGAGTCTTGCCCAAGGTCTCCTACTGAATAGGTGCTGACTTACTGAACAGGCAGAGCCGAGATTTGAACCCTGGGCTCCCATGTCAGAGGCAGAGCCCTTAACCATTACACTTTCCAGACAACACAAAGTGCCAGTGTGAAGGCGTCCTTAAAGGGAACCAGAGACGAAGCACCCTCATATATTTTACCATATATATCAGTTGGGACATTAGAGAAAACGCCTACCTTGCTTTCTGTTTCATTCTGCACTGCACAGCCTGCTTGTTATCAGCCCTGGATAAAATCAACGACTGAGCATTCAGTCTGGCTTTGCTCAGGAATTTTTATAGCTGAGTCTGTGTGCTCTCATGTCTTTTCAAGTCCAAGCCTGCCCCCTGCTGGCTCTGCACAGTAATCATTATAGCTGAGTCATTATTGCAAAGCCAGACTGAATGCTCAGTCGGGGAATTTATCAGGTCTGATAAGAAACAAGCTGTGCAGTGCAGAATGAAACAGAGAGCAGGGTAGGTGTTTTCTCTAATGTTCCCACTGATCTATATGGTAAAATACATGAGGGTGCTTCATCTCTGGTTCACTTTAAGGTGATGTATCCGGCATTGTTCCTGCTGGAATGTTCTTTATGCAGAGTTGATATTTTAAGTTTAGTTTTACTTCCGATTTTAATTATAAAATTGCGGCATGACGCCCCGTACAGCCAGCACCGCCCAAAACACCATCTTACAGCCCCGCATTGCACCTCAGGGGTACCGCAGGATGAGGACCTGGATAATCTGATTGGTTGCTGTGAGGTTGACAGCCGTATTGTCCAATCGTCTCACAGACCTGTAGATGCTGAGACAGTCAATCGTTTCTCCATCCTGCTGAAGATCTGCACGTTTGTCTTTTCAGGTGTCGAGATTTATCCATATCCCAACGAGGAGAGTCTTAAAGCCGCCAGCGCCTCCTTTCTGCAGTTTGTTGGGGTGAAGTTTGACGACCCCATGTCCTACAAGCTCATGTTCTTCCCCTTCTTTGTCCCGAGGTCGGTTTCATACATCCAAGGTAAGGCAGAGAAGCATCTGCATGTGTATGTAGCTACAACGGGACCATAACTGTGCTACAACCTGTATGGCTTCTAGGCCTCATGCCATGTGTGCTCTTATTTCCCTCCCAGAACATTGTTCCGCCTTGCGCTGTGACGCTGCCCGATACCATTACTCGGCCTTCACCCACCTGCAGACCTGCATCGATTCTGCGATAATCCAGGTAAGACGAGACATTGACACGTTTAGTGGACTCACGCGTGCCTAAAAGGACTTGAAAACATTCCAAAGTCAAAACTGAATGTGCAAATTCTCAAAGCAGTCACGATGATTGGTGGGAATTGCACACGATCGGCCACACAATTATACCACGGAGGGGGAGCATTGATGGCCACAAGGGTGGATATATCTGGTGGCAAAATCTAGAAACGTACCTTTTTGCCAAAATAACCAGAGTTGCTCCAGGTAATACCTTTAACCCATTAGTAGCCTCAGAGGAATTATCTTGTTTGAGACCGTGCATTGCTTTTGACCTGAGACAGCAGTTGTGCTGTAAATTCTTGGAATGCTTTAACGTCTCTCTGCTAGCAGAGGATATAGAAGCTGAAAGCAGAGGTCTTCTGTTATTATTCAACACTGCCCCCTAGTGACAAGTGCCCATAAATACACATTACAACAGTACTAATTGGTGGCAAGGAAATGTAACAAATGAGAGAGAAAAAAACTGTACTAAAATAAATTGGCCTGGAGCACTTGCTAGCCACTGAATACATTGGCTGCTAAAGAGGTTAATGACAAGCTACAAATGGTTGTCTCGCAAGCTTTACAGATGGTCGACGGGTCAGTTGAGTGGAATCAGAAATGGTAGAATAATTGTGGAGGGCCTAAGGAACCCAACAGCCCCCATAGTATACAGCAAACGGAGGCGCCAAAAGAATACAATATAATAAAAGGCTTAACATTGATACGCAGAGGAGGTAGCGATGGACTTACCCCCTCCAAGCAGACACAAGAGACTGTTGATTTTGACAGTCGATAACATTTATTTTACACACTCCAGAAATTGTGCAATGCGTTTCACAGGTGTGACCCTGCTTCATCAGGCAATAGGGTAGGAGCATAGAACATCTGCAGGTATGACATGGACCCATCGCCTCAAAATCAATGGTTCCTTTTGTCCAGGGCCGTATTTGTACTTTTTACCGCCCAAGGCCACTGTCGCCAGCTGCCCCCCTTCAGTATAGGTGGCGTGATGACCCCTCCCCCCTTCCCTCCAGTATAGGTAGCCAGATGACCCCTCCCTCTAGTACAGGTAGCCTGATGACCCCTCCCCCTTCCCTCCAGCATAGGTAGCCAGATGACCCCTCCCCCTTCCCTCTAGTATAGGTAGCCTGATGACCCCCCCCCCAGTATAGGTAGCCAGATGACCCCTCCCCCTTTCACTCCAGTATAGGTAGCCACATGACCCCTCCTCTTCCCTCTAGTATATGTAGCCCAATGACTCCTCCCCTTTACCTCCAGCATAGGTAGCCTGATGACCCCCCCCCCAGTATAGGTAGCCAGATGACCCCTCCCCCTTTCACTCCAGTATAGGTAGCCACATGACCCCTCCTCTTCCCTCTAGTATATGTAGCCCAATGACTCCTCCCCTTTACCTCCACTATAGGTAGCCAGATGACTCCCTTAATCCCTACTCCCCCCCCCCCCCCCCCCCTCTTCAGTATAGGTAGCCAGCTCACCTTCACACCACAGCAGCCATCAGTGTCACTCATTTCTCCACTCATCTCCAGTGCAGAAGCTTCCTCTTCCTTTCCATCTCCAATGCTGCACATATCCATAGCCACCGGCCACAATGCGAGCGTGCACAGAGAGGAAGGTGGCCGCTGCACAGGCGGCTAGCAGCAGAGTACCGCGGTCAGGAGCTTGCCTGATCTCCCTGCATTGCAGCATTTGCAAGCTTGCAAATGCATCAGGTTATCTGCTGCTTTGGTGCCCTTGCTCCTGTGGTGCTCTAGGTCATGTCCTGGCTGGCCTTGGCCTAAATCCGGCCCTGCTTGTGTCTGCTTGGAGGGGGTAAGTCCACCGCTACCGCCTCTATGTATTAATTTTCAGCCTTTTATTATATTCTTTTGGCGCCTCTGTTTTCCTGTATACTATAGTTGAGTCCTCCATTGGTGGAGGGGTGTTTTCCCCTTTTTTTTTCCCCCTTATCTACGGAGAGCGACTTCTAAATCCTGAGTGAGGAGAGGTCTAATCTCCTCACCTGCATCTACAGTGGTTGCCTTTGTGGTGACCCTGTCTTGTGAGTATTAATTTGTTACTCTACATATTTCCACATTTACAGTATTTACTACACTATATTGGGCTCTCAGTGTCCTGTGTTTTATACAACAGCCCCCATACTAATAAAGCTGTTGAAAGTACAATTTTGGTATAACTTCTCAGAAGAAAAGCTTTTGAGTTCCTTCTGACCCTCTACAGAATTTCTAATTCGGGTTCTCTAAAACTTTACGAGGGCCCCTTGCAACTTTTCTCAACCAACCAGCTTTGCCACTGAATTATGTGAAGGAAATGTTTGTATATCCTTTGAGGGTTCCTCACATGTTTGTGTATTTCGGGTGTTCCTCACAAGTTTTGTATTTTGGGGTGTTCCTCACACGTTTGTATATTTCATGGGGTTCCTCACACGTTTGTGTATTTCGAGGTGTTCCTCACACGTTTGTGTATTTTGGGGTGTTCCTCACATGTTTGTATATTTCGGGGGGATTCTTTACACGTTTGTCTGCTTATAGAGGAAGACCAATCACTCGGTGTGGGACGAGCTGAAGGACACCAAGGCCGTGATCATGGAGAAGGTGCAGATGGTGGAGGTGGACAGCTATTATCATGCCCTCATGTCCATCTGTCTGGTCATGGCCTTCTCACCCTTCGGCTGCTCGCCGGCTGCCTACATCGTAGCTGAGAAAGAAAAGAAGCTGAAAGAGTTCATGAAGATCCTGGGCCTGCACGACACCGCATTCTGGTATGGCCAAGGCATCGGCAAATTCAGAAATATTTATTCATGTGTGTGTGCGTCCTGTGTTCTGTCTAGATCATGCATCTCAAACTCTGGTCCACAGGCCAAATGTAGCCCATGATGCCATCAAATTTGGCCCCCAAATGGTTTCACCACTTTGCATTATATTTGGCATGCGAGCCTCTGAGCACTAAGCCTATATGGCTAAGCGATAACACTATGAAGCCACATGGTGAAGGGTGTGTAGCCACTAAACACAAGGGAACTGTATAGGGGAGGGAGGGGGCCACTAGACACCAGGGAGCTGTATAGGGGAGGGGGGCACTAGACATCGATGTTGGACTGTAACGTGGTCCCAGTTTTCAATTTTGGCCCACTGTGTATTTGAAATTGACACCCCTGATCTAGATGTATTTGGTGCTGACATACTTTGTATATGTTATAACATTAGGTAGTATAGCACGGGATAGATAAGCGGGTGTATCATAGTAGATAGGTAGTGGGTGTAACACATGGAATGGGTAGTGGATGAAACACATGGGATAGGTTTTTATTTTTGTTTTTGTCTTTTTTTTTTGTTTTGTTTTGTTTTTATTTTTTTGTTTTTTTTGCTTTCTGGGACAGGCAAGCCTGGAGATATTCCTACAGTATTTACAGAAAAAAATGGGTAACAAAACCTAAACCTTACCACTGTATGGGCTGCTAACTGCAGCTTTAAATATGAGAATTCCTCTCTACAGGGAGCAAAACTACCATTTGCCCCAAATCAAAATAAGCAATTGCAAAACACAATCAGTCTTCTGCAGCACAAAATTCAGATATGTTTTGTTCATCAGTCCAGAACAGCCATGTGCTTCCGATGCTAGGACTGCATTGGACTGAACTCCTCAGCCTTATATTTCTAACCCGGAGCACATTACTGGAAGAATGCCAAATCCCGGAGTGGACTTGCTTTCTGACCTGAACACTTGTGTCAGGGGATCTCCTGTTTTTTGTTTTGTTGTTGTTTTTTCTTTTTAATGGAGTACAGAAGAGAAATCTGGGGCATACATAAACACAACTGACTACTTACCCAGACATTCCCTCTCGCTGCGTCTGCCACAGTAGGTCCATGGCCTTAAAGTGGATCCGAGATGAAAAACTAACTATAATATGTAACTTGTCTATATACTGTATGTGATCTAAAGTTTAGATACGTTACACAGCAAATTCAGCTGCAAACAGTTTCAACAGTATATGATTATTTCTTCCTGTGATACGAGAGTAGCCATGTTCTGCTTGTGATCATTACACACAGGCAAGCTGCTCTGCATCTCCAGCCCTCAGCCTGTGAAAACCCCACTCCCTTCTCCTCCTCTCTACCCCCTTCCCTCTGAAATATCTGGCTGGTGATGCTTCCTCCTTTGGGAAAATCCTCCTGCTCCCCAAACTGAGCTCCCATGAGCACTTGCTACATGGGACTCTGAATGCCTAGGCGCTGGAGGAGCTGTGAGTGAGGCTTGTTTAGGTTATAGGGAATTTGGGTATTAAGAAAAGTATTTGGCTTGAGGAATGCCATATAAAGTATATGCAAGGGGCACAATTATGCAATGAGTAAAAGTTTATCTCGGATCCACTTTAATCTGAGCGTACTGTCTAATGATCCCACCAGAGCCTAGGGCGAATGAGGGGAGAATATATAAGACTTCCGTGCAGATGGTGTCCTGGCTGTCAATCAGCAGCTCACAACATGTGGTTTAGGAACAGGTGTGTCAGACGGTGCCCTGTTGGGGACATCCTACCATGGTGGCCGTGGTAATACAGGATCTTCTCAAAAAATTAGCATATTGTGATAAAGTTCATTATTTTCTGTAATGTACTGATAATTATTAGACTTTCATATATTTTAGATTCAAATACACACAACTGAAGTTGTTCAAGCCTTTTATTGTTTTAATATTGATGATTTTGGCATACAGCTCATGAAAACCCAAATTTCCTATCTCAAAAAATTAGCATATTTCATCCGACCAATAAAAGAAAAGTGTTTTTAAATCAAAAAAAGTCAACCTTCAAATAATTAGGTTCAGTTATGCACTCAATACTTGGTCGGGAATTGTTTTTCAGAAATGACTGCTTCAATGCGGCGTGGCATGGAGGCAATCAGCCTGTGGCACTGCTCAGGTGTTATGGAGGCCAAGGATGCTTCAATAGCGGCCTTAAGCTCATCCAGAGTGTTGGGTCTTGCGTCTCTCAACTTTCTCTTCACAATATCCCACAGATTCTCTATGTGGTTCAGGTCCGGAGAGTTGGCAGGCCAATTGAGCACAGTAATACCATGGTCAGTAAAGCATTTACCAGTGGTTTTGGCACTGTGAGCAGGTGCCAGGTCGTGCTGAAAAATGAAATCTTCATCTCCATAAAGCTTTTCAGCAGATGGAAGCATGAACCCACTTTTGAACCAGAAACAGCGGCAGAAGCGCCTGACCTGGGCTACAGAGAAGCAGCACTGGACTGTTGCTCAGTGGTCCAAAGTACTTTTTTCAGAAGAAAGCAACTTTTACATGTCATTCTGAAATCAAGGTGCCAGAGTCTGGAGGAAGACTGGGGAGAGGGAAATGCCAAAATGCCTGAAGTCCAGTGTTGAGTACCCACAGTCAGTGATGGTCGGGGTTCCATGTCAGCTGCTGGTGTTGGTCCACTGTGTTTTATCAAGGGCAGGGTCAATGCAGCTAGCTATGAGGAGATTTTGGAGCACTTCATGCTTCCATCTGCTGAAAAGCTTTATGGAGATGAAGATTTCATTTTTCAGCACGACCTGGCACCTGCTCACAGTGCCAAAACCACTGGTAAATGGTTTACTGACCATGGTATTACTGTGCTCTATTGGCCTGCCAACTCTCCTGACCTGAACCCCATAGAGAATCTGTGGGATATTGTGAAGAGAAAGTTGAGAGACGCAAGACCCAACACTCTGAATGAGCTTAAGGCCGCTATCGAAGCATCCTGGGCCTCCATAACACCTGAGCAGTGCCACAGGCTGATTGCCTCCATGCCACGCCGCATTGAAGCAGTCATTTCTGCAAAAGGATTCCCGGCCAAGTATTGAGTGCATAACTGAACATAATTATTTGAAGGTTGACTTTTTTTTGTCTTAAAAACACTTTTCTTTTATTGGTCGGATGAAATATGCTATTTTTTTGAAATGGGAAATTAGGGTTTTCATGAGCTGTATGCTAAAATCATCAATATCAAAACAATAAAAGGCTTGAACTACTTCAGTTGTGTGTATTTAAATCTAAAATATATGAAAGTCTAATGTTTATCAGTACATTACAGAAAATAATGAACTTTATCACAATATGCTAATTTTTTTAGAAGATCCTGTATTTACTTTGCAATGTGCTTCCAATAATAGAGATCGATAGAAGTGCCCCCTTGAGCTAATCTCCCCCCTGATCAGAAGCCACTCTCCTCTAACTGCAGGTGCAGGGATGGTTTTTGGGGGGTTTATGCATCATGTGATCAGTCATGTTAGGTTGAGGGGCCATTCTAGTAACCGTGTCTGATCTGATGAGCGTAATAATTACAGCTATATAAAGCACACCTGGGTCTACTCCCTATCCTTGTCCCGCTATGTTATGGAAAGGGGCTTCAGTACTTGTCAGGGGGTGTGGCTATACTGAGAAGGGAGGGGCAATGTTGGGGGTGGGGGGAAGAGAAAACCTGTTGGCTGCACATGGCGAATAGTGCAAATGCTCCAACTGTAATAACGCCAGGAATCTATCTTATGTATTTTTGTTTTCTTTGTGCATTTTATGATTGACTTTATTTCTGAAAAGGAACGGCGTCCTTTTACTGTGACTCGCCACATTGGTGACGCTCTGACTTCCCCCGTGGCCCTGTAATCCCTGTCCCAGTCCTGCCTGTGTCAGTATTGTCTTGTGTATTAGGAGAGTTGATCATCTGTGTGTGTGTGTGTGTCCTGCCTGTGTCAGTGTGTGTCAGTATTATCTGGTGTATTAGGAGAGTAGATTGATTGTGTGTGTGTGTGTGTGTGTGTGTGTGTGTGTGTGTGTGTCAGTATTGTCTGGTGTATTAGGAGAGTAGATTGTGTGTGTGTGTGTGTGTGTGTGTGTGTCAGTATTGTCTGGTGTATTAGGAGAGTAGATCATCTGTGTGTTTGTCTCCTGCCTGTGTCAGTGTGTGTCAGTATGTGTCAGTGTGTGTCAGTATTATCTGGTGTATTAGGAGAGTAGATCATCTGTGTCAGTGTGTGTCAATGTGTGTCAGTGTCTGTCAGTATTGTCTTGTGTAATAGGAGAGTAGATCTGTGTCAGTGTGTGTCAGTATGTCAGTATTGTCTTGTGTATTAGGAGAGTAGATCATCTGTGTGTGTGTCCTGCCTGTGTCAGTGTGTGTCAGTATTGTCTGGTATATTAGGAGAGTAGATCATCTGTGTCAGTGTGTATCAGTATTGTCTGGTTTATTAGGAGAGTAGATCTGTGTGTGTGTCTCCTGCCTGTGTCAGTGTGTGTCAGTGTGTGTCAGTATTATCTGGTGTATTAGGAGAGTCGATCATCTGTGTGTGTGTCCTGCAGGCTCCCGTGGGTGCTCCTCTACATCGCCTTCATCCTGCTGGTGTCTCTGCTCATGGCGTTCATCACCACAGTCTTCACTCCCTTCGGCCACAGCAGCTGGTTCCTGGTCTTCCTGCTCTACTCCCTCTACGGAATATCTCTGGTGAGTACCCTAAAGTGCACCTGTCACCCTGGAGAAATGGTACAGACCGCATCCAAGCAGCTACCTTCCCCCACTTAAATATATTCATTGGGTCACCTCTCCCCAACCCCCCTCTTTCTCTCTCTGCATAACTGCAGTTGTCCTGGGGAAAGTCAATAAATGTGGCATGCTCCACCAGACTTCAGCCCACAGCCTGAGCACCAATGGGAGGGTGGGGTTAGGGGTGGGGCCTCCGCAGCACTTAAAGAGAAACTCTGACCAAGAATTGAACTTTATCCCAATCAATATCTGATACCCCCTTTTACATGAGAAATCTATTCCTTTTCACAAACTGATCATCAGGGGGCGCTGCATGGCTGATAGAAATTCTGAGTATGTACTCTTGGCAGTTTCCTGTCTGTGAACCTTGCTGCATTGTGGGAAATAACTGTTTACAGCTGTTTCCAACTGCCAAAAAAGCATGCAGCAGCTACATCACCTGCCAACAGTAAAAATGTCACCATGTAATAAATGTCAGAATGTAAATCGGGGATTTAAAAGATTTTACAATGGGCAAACGCTGACTAAATCATTTATACATAATTATTGTAAAAATGAAGCACTTTTTTATTACATTATTTCCCCTGGAGTTCCTCTTTAAGGAGAATGTGGCTCCTGCACTGAGAGATCCAGGGGGAGGAGCCATGTAAGAAATTTACTTACCACTGGTTTATTAACATTATACCAAGTACTGCTTTCTTAATGGTTGCATTGGCCAGTTTGCTTCTATTGTAGGTAATGCAGGGTCTGAGTCACAAAGCTTTTCTGTTGAATTATTTCACATTACTTATCAACTCACAAGTTATCAGCTTCTGATACATCACTCCTTATTCAACTCCACTCATAATTTCTCTCTCTATCTGTCTCTCATGCGTTAGCTCTTCTTACTGTTAAAGAGGCAAAGTTCGGGATCAAAATCACATACATACCTTAAAGAGAACCAGAGACGAAGCACCCTCTTGTATTTTACCTTATAAATCAGTGGGAACATGACAGTAAACACCTAATCTACTCTTTGTTTCATTGTTCTCTGTTTAATCTGACTATTATCACCTCTGATAAGAATCCCCGACTGAGCACTCAGTCTAGCTTTGCTATGGAAAGATTATAGCTGAGTCTGTCTTCTCTGGTGTCTTTTCAAGCCCAAGCCTGCCCCCTTGTGGCTCTGCTATAATGACTCAGCTATAATTATTCCCTGCAAAGCCAGACTGAATGCTCAGTCCGGGATTCTTATCACAGCTGATAACAGACACTTTTAGCAGTGAGGATGAAACAGAGAGCAGGGTAAGTGTTTTCTCTAATGTTCTTACTGATATATATAGTAACATACACAAGGGTGCTTCGTCTCTGGTTCCCTTTAAAGCCCGATCTACACAATACGATTCTTTGTGTTATTAGTTTACTATTCTACTTACGATCCGATTAAATGCGACATGTCCGATCAGGATTCGATTTGCCATTACAAAACAATGGCAAATCTAATTGACTCAAATGGAATCCCAATCGGATATGTCGGATTTAATTGGATTGTAAATAGAATAGTAAACGAATCTCACAAAGAATCGTATTGTGTAGATGGGGCTTAAGAGAGAGAGAAGCCTCAGGACGAACACCAAGACTCCAGCGCAGGAGATTTGGGTGCAGCCGGCGCCACCATAGGCCGTAATAGGAATTGCAGCTATAGCAGTGCACAGAGAGTAACTTTGGCGCTGTCAGAAGACGGAGCTGACGTTACATTTAAAACACTGCAGTTTGGCCAACAGCAATAGCTGGAAGCCAAATTACATCATTCCCCACCATCCATGTGGACCTGGAGGGGGAATAGGAATTACCGCCGCCAGGACTCGTGCAGCAGCTGAATCAGCCATATACCGACTGTATCCCACGCCCAAGTCTCCCGGCAGCGATTCATCTTGTACGCTCTCAGGATCCTACTGATGCTTCCCTCACTGATCTGCAGCCCCACGTTGTTGAGCGTGGCCTCACTCCACATCAGGGCCACGCAGCTCCTCTTCCTGATATGGGGTCGCGCAGTACCACGGAGCTCGCGGCTTCGGCTTACTGCGCATGTGCGGTCGGGCTGGGTCGGCTAATCTTCTGGGGGTGAGGGGGCGCTCAGTGACTGGAGACAACACAGCAGGGAGGAAGGCTCAATAAGATCCTGAGGCTGCCCTCTC
The DNA here is from genome assembly GCF_040937935.1 of Hyperolius riggenbachi. Taxonomy (NCBI): domain Eukaryota; kingdom Metazoa; phylum Chordata; class Amphibia; order Anura; family Hyperoliidae; genus Hyperolius; species Hyperolius riggenbachi. Next base: position 234,443,051 of record NC_090657.1, read on the forward strand.
TTTAGGGAAGTGTCTGATGTTGTGTAGCCGAGCTTCGGCTCGCATACTCTTTAAGGTGAAAAATATGTAAGCTTTGTGAATCAACACCCCATAATCTCAGGTACCCCAAAACACATCTGTATTTGTTAGGAGGACTCTATGATGATCTGAATTTTTCAGACTATAAGACACACTTTTTTTTGTTTTTTCCCCAAAAGTTGGGAGAAATAGTCAGTGTATCTTATAGTCTGAATAATACATATTCGGAAAAATCTAAAAATCCTGTCCTCCATTTCCCTGTGTCCCTTGTCCCCCTGTGTCCCTCATTCCACTGTGTCCCTTGGTGTCCTCCGTCCCTCGGTGCCCTCCGTTCCCCTGTGTCCCTCGGTGCCCTCCGTTCCCCTGTGTCCCTCGGTGCCCTCCGTTCCCCTGTGTCCCTCGGTGCCCTCCGTTCCCCTGTGTCCCTCGGTGCCCTCCGTTCCCCTGTGTCCCTCGGTGCCCTCCGTTCCCCTGTGTCCCTCGGTGCCCTCCGTTCCCCTGTGTCCCTCGGTGCCCTCCGTTCCCCTGTGTCCCTCGGTGCCCTCCGTTCCCCTGTGTCCCTCATTCCACTGTGTCCCTTGGTGTCCTCCGTCCCTCGGTGCCCTCCGTTCCCCTGTGTCCCTCGGTGTCCTCCGTTCCCCTGTGTCCCTCGGTGTCCTCCGTTCCCCTGCGTCCCTCGGTGTCCTCCGTTCCCCTGCGTCCCTCGGTGCCCTCCGTTCCCCTGCGTCCCTCGGTGTCCTCCGTTCCCCTGCGTCCCTCGGTGCCCTCCGTTCCCCTGCGTCCCTCGGTGCCCTCCGTTCCCCTGCGTCCCTCGGTGCCCTCCGTTCTTCTGCGTCCCTCGGTGCCCTCCGTTTCCCTGCGTCCCTCGGTGCCCTCCGTTCCCCTGCGTCCCTCGGTGGCCTCTTGTTCCCCTGCGTCCCTCGGTGCCCTCTGTTCTTCTGCGTCCCTCGGTGCCCTCCGTTTCCCTGCGTCCCTCGGTGCCCTCCGTTCCCCTGCGTCCCTCGGTGGCCTCTTGTTCCCCTGCGTCCCTCGGTGCCCTCTGTTCTTCTGCGTCCCTCGGTGCCCTCCGTTTCCCTGCGTCCCTCGGTGCCCTCCGTTCCCCTGCGTCCCTCGGTGGCCTCTTGTTCCCCTGCGTCCCTCGGTGCCCTCCGTTCTTCTGCGTCCCTCGGTGCCCTCCGTTTCCCTGCGTCCCTCGGTGCCCTCCGTTCCCCTGCGTCCCTCGGTGGCCTCTTGTTCCCCTGCGTCCCTCGGTGCCCTCTGTTCTTCTGCGTCCCTCGGTGCCCTCCGTTTCCCTGCGTCCCTCGGTGCCCTCCGTTTCCCTGCGTCCCTCGGTGCCCTCCGTTTCCCTGCGTCCCTCGGTGCCCTCCGTTCCCCTGCGTCCCTCGGTGGCCTCTTGTTCCCCTGCGTCCCTCGGTGCCCTCCGTTCTTCTGCGTCCCTCGGTGCCCTCCGTTCTTCTGCGTCCCTCGGTGCCCTCCGTTCCCCTGCGTCCCTCGGTGCCCTCCGTTCCCCTGCGTCCCTCGGTGCCCTCCGTTCCCCTGCGTCCCTCGGTGCCCTCCGTTCCCCTGCGTCCCTCGGTGCCCTCCGTTCCCCTGCGTCCCTCGGTGCCCTCCGTTCCCCTGCGTCCCTCGGTGCCCTCCGTTCCCCTGCGTCCCTCGGTGCCCTCCGTTCCCCTGCGTCCCTCGGTGCCCTCCGTTCCCCTGCGTCCCTCGGTGCCCTCCGTTCCCCTGCGTCCCTCGGTGCCCTCCGTTCCCCTGCGTCCCTCGGTGCCCTCCGTTCCCCTGCGTCCCTCGGTGCCCTCCGTTCCCCTGCGTCCCTCGGTGGCCTCCGTTCCCCTGCGTCCCTCGGTGCCCTCTTGTTCCCCTGCGTCCCTCTGTGTCCCTCGGTGTCCATTTCCCTGCATCCTCCACTTCCCTGTGCCCGCTATGTCAGGTGTATAGTCATACTTGTAGCCATGCTGTGATCAATAGGAAGGAGCCGAGCTGGTTTGTGGGCTATCTTCCAATCACGTGGTGGGCGCTGCTCCAGAATGCAAATCATGCCGTTGGCTGCTCCGCGCTCCTTTCTTAATAAGAGCTGATGGTTTCGAAGGCGGGACCATGGCTCCGTCATTGGGGCCAATCACTGCACACCCTGCTACAGGGAGACACAGGGGAATTAAGGATAGAGAAAGGAGACACTAGAGGGCAGGGGGCTGGAGGACAAACATGATTGGGGATGACAGAGGACATGGGGGGGACACAGGGGACAGAGGGACATATATAATATATACACACATACATACATACATACATATACATATACATTTTTGTCCTTTAAACCTAGATGCGTCTTATAGTGCGGGAAATACGGTGTGTAAATGCCTGTGAATAATTCAATGATGCTTTTAAGTGCCGTAACTATAAATCCTTATTCAGATTGGTTTATATATGATTCATAACTCAAAACTTGCTAAAAGGAATTGGCTATCCCAAGTTAGGGATTAGTTAGTACTCCCAGACCCAAACTACAGTCCCCCCTGAGGTACACCTACCATGCATTGACAATCCAGGGCTTAAAGGGAACCGAAGGGAAAATAAACTAATGAGATAAACAATTGTATCTATCCTCCTTCTAAAAATGACTTCTTTAGCTATCCCACAGTTTTATTTGACATTTAAATCTACTTTTTACGTTTTTACGGTTTCATGGCCTCCTCTCAATGGCACATTCACTGAAGCATGCCAGAGCTCAAATATTTGAACTATTGACCATTTTTATCACTTTCCTGCCATCAAAAGCCATTTACTGCCAGGAAAGTGTTTTATGGCTGTAATGCCTTATCAGTGAGGGTTATTCTATAGTCCGACTCTCTCGACCTCGACAGAAACTGTCACTTGCATACCCGATTTTAACACTTTCAGGCAAAGAAAGAAAATAAAGGAACACATCATAGTTATTTGTGTGCTAGGCACTGTACATACCCATGTCTATCTCATTATGTCACTTGTCACCTCGGGTATCCTTTGAAGAAGCACCACAACAATATATAGTAGATAGTAGTACATTATTCAGGATACCTAATTGTAGGGGAATTATCTTGGTTTCAGCATCAGAATCACTTCCTATATCTATATATAAGTGTGTGATGGTATGTAACCCCTCCCTCCTAGTGATGTCACAGCCTAGGCTATTTAGCTTTGCAGCCTTCTCCTCCCATTGCATTTTGGGACACCAGGTATTTCTGTTCGCTTCGGAACACATGGTAAACAAACATTTTGCAGAGCTGCACCTGCCAGCAGTAAACATGTTGCCACCGGTGATATATTTCAGAATGTAAATCGGGGAGGAATTATTTTAGAGTAGGCTTTCACTGACTAAATCATTTATAAACGAATATTGTAAAATATAAGCCGTTTGTATCACCAAAGGAAACCTAAGATGGGCAGATTTATACTCACCCGAGGCTTCCTCCAGCTCCATGAGCACCGCTGCGTTCCTTGCCTTCCTCCCGCTTTCCTCCGTTCGCCTGGTGTGCAGAAGAGACCGACTGGCGCGACTGAGCCTGATTGCCGGGACCGAGGCCAGGTGAACAGAGGCACACGGGAGGACGGCAGGGAAGCCCCGGGTAAGTATAAAAATTGTTTAGTGTACTCATCTCCGGTACACTTTAATATTCAGTAAAGCTACTCTTTAAAGTAACCAATCAGAATCTGTTTCATTTACTGCCTGAAACCCCATTGGTTGCTCTGGGCAGCTGCTTTTTCCTGCTTTGACAGATTTTGGGGTGTTGTTAAGGCTGTGATGGGCCATTTCTCTTTCGGGCTTGTTGTCACCACAGATACGGAGAGGGAATTCTGGGAAGAAAACCTTCTACATCACCCCCATATCCCAGGCGGAATGGTACAGTGCAGTACAGGGTTAATGCTGGGGTCAGCTCAGTACACATCTGAGTTGGCAGTATGTCTGCACTGATGGATGTATTGCTGGAAGATAAGTGCACTTGTATTTTGCTGAACATTCACCGGCAGCTATTTATCTATAGAGATCTGTCGAGTGTTTGTTTTTTTATGGGGCAATAAATTCTCATGTATTTTTATTTGGCCTATTGCAATGTTTAGGTACAAGAGAACCCCACCTCCTGATGCCAAGCTGCTGGGCACACAAATGTTTCTACGCCTGTGCCGCTCTCAGCTGGCGAGTTGTTTGTTTATCTATGCCAGGAGTTCTCATACTGGGTTCCGCGGCCCCCTGGAGCACCTCAAGCCCCTCCCAGGGGTGCCTCTGCCTTCATCCCCATCCTTTGTGCATTGCCATCAGATCATGCCACCGCACATTGATATACAATGCGGCTCCATTACCCACCAGTAAACCCTCAGTCCCGGTAGCCATGGTTGAAGCTGGACATCAGAGGAATCTGGGTGGAGTGATGGTGATGCTGCATAATTAAAGGGGGTGTTACAGTAACTGCAGTCCCCATGTGGGGAAATGTCTATGTCCTCTACAAGATTGACTTTTTTTTTTTTTCTTCTTATGTTCATTTAGGGGGTAATGCTGCCTAATGTGAGGGTCGCTGACTATTTGGAGGGGGAAGAAGGGGGGGGGGGGGTCACTGCGGAGCAGTGCTTTTCAGCGCTGCTAGATTTGGGCGCAGCCGGCGCCTCCATAGACTTCAATAGGAATCATTCCTATTGAAGTGCTCAGTGAGGAACGTCGGCTCCGTCAGAAGACAGAGCCGAAGTTGCTTAAAAACATAATAATTCGGCCTCCAGCAATCGCTGGAAGCCGAATTATTTCATTCCCCCACTATCCATGTCGGCCTGGAGGGGGAATAGTAATTAAATCGGCCCGGACTTGTGCAGAAGCAGGATCAGCTATATAACGCTGTATCCTGCGCCCAAGTCTACCGGCGCCGATTTCAAATGTACGCGGTCACTGACCCTCAAAAAGCCATCCAGGGCGCCCTCACCCGGAAAGGTTTGAGAGCCACTGATCTATAGTATGAAGAATCTCAGAGATAAGGCAGAATCGGGTAAATCGCTGAAGTATCCAGTCCTGCACAGCTCTACCATCAACTTCCTGTTCCACAGACTTCATGGCTTCAGGCCGCCCCCTCGTCAGAGAATTCTGTCAGTGCCCCGCCCCCTTACAGTCTAAACAGCAGTATGATGGAGATCAAGGCTGTTACAAGGCACCTGAACTGAGAGGGATATGGAAGCGGCCATATTTGTTTCCTTTCAAACCATACCAGATGCCTGGCATCGTGCTGATCTATTTGGCTGCAGTAGAGTCTGAATCACAGCCCTGAAACAATCCAGTCAGATTTAAGTCAGAACAAATGATCAGCATACTCTTTCAGGGTCTATTGCTAAAAGACATTCTGCATTGTCGAAAAGGAAATAAATATGGCAGCCTCCATATCACTCTCACTTTGAGTTCCCTTTAATTCTTTTATTTTCAGATTATTTTACTGTTCTTTATTTTAAAGCGGACCTGAACTCAGAATTTCCTCTCTGCTCTAAAAGTTACGCCACAGCATAATAACCTTTACAGAAAAACATTTTTGTTACTGCTGATACCAATCCTGCAATAAATCTACAGTGTGTCTACTTCCCGCTTTCATGGAAGCAGACCTATTGTTAACATCCTGTGTTTACAAATTAGCTGATCTGCCGTGGCAGAGGAGATTCATGAGCTGACACAGCTGAGAGATCAAATTACAGTTCTGATTAGTCACAGATGAGAGGGAGTAAGACAGGCTTAACTCTCTAAATACCTACAGGGTGCATTTCTCTGTGTTTTCCTTCTGCCCTGTGCAAGGGTTCAGCTCCACTTAAAGAGGAACTCCAGCCTAAACAAACATACTGTCATTAAGTTACATTAGTTATGTTAATTAAAATAGATAGGCAATATAATCTCTTACCCACCCTGTTTTAAAAGAACAGGCAAATGTTTGATTTCATGAGGGCAGCCATCTTTTTGGTTAAAAAGGAGGTGACAGGGAGCATGAGACACAGTTCCAACTGTCCTGTGTGCTGATCACCCCTCCCAGTTTCTAGGCAACGTGAATAACATAGGAAATCCCATCATGCTTTGCACAGCATCAGGGGAAAAAAGCCCAAGCTTTTTTTCTTTGATGGGTGGAGCTTAAGTAAAAATGCAGCTAAAAATGATGCTTTGGTAAGAAAAACAAAGTTCTGATGCTGTGAAACTGTTAAAGAAACACCAAGCCTTTTCAGTTCTGCTGAGTAGATTTTTTAGTCCGGAGGTTCACTTTAAACTAAAAAGTTAAGTGTATAGCATGTCAGCCTGTAAGCCGGTAAAACATGACACCATAGACAAAATGAAAAGCTATTTTTTTTCATATGCTGTCTTCCCCGCAGATCCTGTTTGCGCTGATGTTGACGCCGCTGTTCAAGAAGGCCAAGCAAGCTGGTGCTGTTGCGTTCCTGGCCACCCTCCTCCTGGGCGCACTGGGTATCTTCATTGTGCTGAAAGAAGATTTCCCCAAGTCCTTTGTGTGGTTCTTCAGTCCGTTCTGCCAGTGCACCTTCATGATTGGAATAGCCCAAGTGAGCACACTATTGTCCTCGAGTTTCCAGTCATTGTTCCCCTCTGCAGGGTTTTGTTTTACTAGCTACTCCCTCCCTAACTAACGTAACAATTCCAACCCTACCTCGAATTCTCCCACCCTACCCCATACTCCCCTCCACCCAGCCCCCCCCACCCACCCACAGTCTTCATATTTTGGAGTCACATGACCCCAGCATTCAGGCCCCTTGCACACTGGCATTGTGAACCTTTGTTGCGTTACTCTTTCTTACCGCAAGGAGGCGTGAGTGTAATACAAGTCTATGAAGCCTTGCAGAGTTAAAGGGGAACTGAACTAAGAGGTATACGGAGGCTGCCATATTTATTTCCTTTTAATCAATACCAGTTGCCTGACAGCCCTGCTGATCCTCTGCCTCTAATGCTATTAGCCATAGCCCCTGAACAAGCATGCAGCAGATTAGGTGTTCCAAACTTTAAAGTCAGATCTGACAAGATTAGCTGCATGCTTGTTTCTGGTGTTATTCAGATACTACTGCAGAGAAATAGACCAGCAGGGCTTCCAGGCAACTGGTATTGATTAAAAGGAAATAAATATGGCAGCCTCCGTATACCTGTTACTTCAGTTCCCCTTTAATGTGGTGTGATGCGCCGGAAGCATCTGATCTCACGGAAAGGGAATATATGTTCCCTGAGTCAATGAGATTGTTTTTGTCCATTTAAAAATGCTTTCATTTTCTCAGTTCTTAGTGAAAAATACACACTGTAGCATTATTTCAGAATCAAATATCCTCACCATAAGTTATGACACGAACATAATTTTGTGCTGAGGCAGGAGCAATAATCGGAATCGCACTTATCTGCTGTAAAATGACTATTGCAGGACACTGAAGGGAGCCAAAGGCCCTCCAAGCACCTTGACTCTGATTGGCACTGGTCCAGCTCCGCCCATGCCATGCTTCACCACTCCCATGCTGTTCAACATTGCCGAAACCACGCCCTTCCACTTCTGGAAGTACTTAGGGGAGGGCTGTGTGTTTAATAGTCACGCCTTCTCTCCACTCAGCGGGGGAGTGAGTGGGTGAATGACTGGAGACCACCACCTCATCCTGGGAGTCCCGGCCACTTCAGGCCTGCCTTCAGAAGCTGGGGAGGGACTGGACAGGAGCTGCAGCGTATAGTCATCCCTGGAACTTCTGGTGGTCCAGGAGGAGGCGGGGTTATGCTGCAGCTGGGGTGGCTGGGAGGGAGAGGGCATACAAAAGAGTTATAGTGCCGTTTAGGCTTTAACCTCCCTGGCGGTGTGAACGAGCCTAACTCGTCCAGGGAAAAATAGCTTTCAAAAAATGGACAAGGCAGGCTCATCCAGCAGTCCTAAGGCAGGGTTCTGATGTTGTTGTTTTTTGCATTAAAATTTGTGTTTGTATGCAAATTTTTGCATGCTTTAGAAACCTGCATGCGGAAATTCTCACACGCATGCAAACTTTGATGCGAAAAAAATGCCGTTTTCCGCCAATAAGCTGAAGAGTGGAGAAATTGTGGCCTGGCAGAAAGGGAAAATTAAAGTTTCAAACACAAAAACATGTCAAAAATCAAAATGATTATACTCACTATGTATACTAGACGCATTTTGGAAAGTTACAGGCAAAAATTTCATAAAAATTAATTGAACCACTTTTTGCAAAGAAATCCAGCAGAAATTGAACGTCAGGGAGGATAATCCATATTAGCTGGACAACAAATTTGAGCTATAGAACAAAACCCACTATTTTCAAAACAGGACTTTTTGTGCCGATTGCCACATTTATAACTAGTCGATCACACCTGCTTTGAGGTCACTGGGAGACTAGCTCTTTACCCTGTAAGAACTAGTAGAGAGAAGGGATGGTCAATGTGGTGATGCCACCTTGCATTCAGATATAATGCAAATTGTATGAAGCTGGAAAGTGGGCCAAAATCAACAGGAAGTTCATTTGACTGTTAAAGTTCCAAGCAGGTCCCCCCCCCCCCCCCCCATCTTGCTATAATCATCACTGCTGGAAATGGAAGATGCCACGTACATGTGGCTGGTTTTAGAGTCCTGCCCTGCACCAGTCACCACCCACTGCCACACCCTCTAACTGCATTTACATACAGAGCCACACCCCTGGAACAATTGGTATACATGGGATGAAACCACTCCCCCGTCACAAGCGTGTCACGATTTAAAGCTTAACCCGCTTTCAGGTTGTTTAAAATGTTGAGGAGTTTTCCATAAGCAGAGTATAAATAAAGTTCCCTCCATTTTATTACTTGTATATCCGTTCCTTGAATATTATGGTGTTCTGATCTTCAGTCTTTTGAATAATCTGGTCTTGTGATCTCCTGATCTTGTGTTTCAGCTGATGATTCTGGAGGAACATGGGAAGGGTGCTCAGCTGTTTAACCTGAAGGACGGACCTTATCCTCTCATCATCACTTTCATCTTCCTCGTGGTGGACAGCGTCATGTATCTGCTTCTAGCATCATATCTGGACCAGATCCTCCCAGGTATGGGCACTCCTAGCTCTGCCATTACGGGTCTTTTCTTGGACCTCATTATTCATGAGTATTTGAACGTCAAGCGTACCCAAAGCGAACCTAAAGAGAAAGATGAGATTCTTGCCTAAGAATAGGAAAGCCTCTGTAGAGTCTTCCCACGTCCTCCTGGAGACCACCATTGCCACACTTGGAGCCCCGGAATATATCTGACAAGAGTCTGTCGGATATGTTCTTGTGGCTGTGCTTCTATTCTGGTGTTGCACTGCTGCTCTCGTTCACGAAGAGGAATGTGGACGTGAACCTCTAGAGGGTCCCAGGCAGTAGCGATGGTCTAGAGGAGGATGTGGGAAGCCTCTGCAGTATCCAGAAGCTTCCCTCTTCTTAGGCAAGTATCTGATTTTTTTTTTTTTATTGTACGCAAAAAAAAAATGTTGTCTTCTGCATACATTTTTTGAGTTTCATCCCAAATTTGTGGTGGTTTACTCTGGTGTTTTGGAGACCAGTTTGGATGCCAGGTTGAGTTTGGTGTTTTTGAGATCTAAAAAAAACCTAACCTACTGAGAGATTTCTGAAAATATAGCTTCCCGATCATGTGAAAAATACTAGGAAACAAAAACCGTGATCAGACTTCTCAGTCCATTGCAGTAGTATCTCTCCTTGGAACTGACAAGTCCTCTTACTACTTAGTTGCCATATTTTGGGTTACTGTGCTGAGGACTTTCAATAAATTGATGGGCTTATGGCATCCTAACCTCTTTCTATCTGGAAATAGGTGAATACGGTCTCAAACGGACACCTCTGTTCTTTCTGAAGCCTTCTTATTGGTCAAAGAGAAGGCGAAATTACGGAGTACTAGATGAAGCCTTCTTCTGCACCAATACGGACCTCAGTGATGCTGTTGAGCCGGTACCACTGGGTCTGCAAGGGAAGGAGGCCATCAGGTGTGTTACTACATGCTTTCTCGTTATTACTTGCTTATACTGCTTTTTGCTGATGGGCTTCAACAAAATGGCAGCTGTAATTCCACTAAATGCCTTTTAATTACCTTCTGTTGTAGGATTAAACATGTTCACAAATCCTTCAAGAAGGAAAACCAACAGGTGGAAGCATTACAAGGTAAGGAAGCTCCCGGCACTGTGGACCTGCTTTAGTGGTCTGATTTGATACCAACGATGATCTCGAGGAGATACAAGAGAGAAATGGTAGACCAGAAAACTCTTGGTGTGGCATCTCAAGGAATGTAATCAAAATGAGGTACTCCCAAAACACGGGTCACCATCCTGGTAGCCACTACGTAGGGCAGGTGGCGAATTTCCCACCTTCTCATTGGAGGTGAGGCTATCCAATCAGAAACCACTAAAACTGAATTTCTCTTAACTGGTAAAGTTTTAGTTCAGAAACCAGGTATGTTTAGGTTTGGAGGCAACCGAAAAAACAAGCTCACTAAAATGTAAAAAGCGGCTCACATTTAGAGTCAAAAATGTTATTGCAGGACCAGAATAAAATACATAATAATAATATGGTAGGACATTAGACTATGACTATAGTAGGATTAGATGGTGAGATCCTCTGAGGACAGTCAGTGACATGACTATGTACTCTGTAATGTGCTGCAGAAGATGTCAGTGCTATATAAATACATAATAATAATATGGTAGAACATTACACATGACTATGGCAGTATTAGATTGTGAGCTCCTCTGAGGACAGTCAGTGACATGACTATGTACTCTGTAATGTGCTGCAGAAGACGTCAGTGCTATATAAATACATAATAATAATATGGTAGGACATTAGACTATGACTATAGTAGGATTAGAGTGTGAGCTCCTCTGAGGACAGTCAGTGACATGACTATGTACTCTGTAATGTGCTGCAGAAGATGTCAGTGCTATATAAATACATAATAATAATATGATAGGACATTAGACTATGGCTATGGTAGGATTAGAGTGTGAGCTCCTCTGAGGACAGTCAGTGACATGGCTATGTACTCTGTAATGTGCTGCAGGAGATGTCAGTGCTATATAAATACATAATAATAATATGGTAGGACATTACACTATGACTATGGTAGGATTAGAGTGTGAGCTCCTCTGAGGACAGTCAGTGACATGACTATGTACTCTGTAATGTGCTGCAGAAGATGTCAGTGCTATATAAATACATAATAATAATAATATGGTAGGACATTACACTATGACTATGGTAGGATTAGATTGTGAGCTCCTCTGGGGACAGTCGGTGACATGACTATGTACTCTGTAATGTGCTGCAGGAGATGTCAGTGCTATATAAATACATAATAATAATAATATGGTAGGACATTACACTATGACTATGGTAGGATTAGAGTGTGAGCTCCTCTGAGGACAGTCAGTGACATGGCTATGTACTCTGTAATGTGCTGCAGGAGATGTCAGTGCTATATAAATACATAATAATATTATGGTAGGACATTAGACTATGACTATGGTAGGATTAGATTGTGAGCTCCTCTGGGGACAGTCGGTGACATGACTATGTACTCTGTAATGTGCTGCAAGAGATGTCAGTGTTATATAAATACATAATAATAATATGGTAGGACATTACACTATGACTATGGTAGGATTAGCCACTTAAGGACCAGGGTATTTATGGCTGATCTGTGCTGCGTGGGCTCTCCAGCTCACAGCACAGATCAGGAATCAGCCAGGGCGATCAGATTTCCCCCCCTTTTTTCCCCACTGGGGGGATGTTTGTCCCGCTGCAGGGGTCTGATCGCTGCCGGCTACTTGTGCCTTGCGGGGAGGGGGGCTCCGATTCCCAGCCTCCCCTTCCCTCCCTCTACCGCAGACTATGGGCGGCACAGGACGGAGATTCGTCCTGCGCCGCCTCTAATAGGCTTCAGCCTATCAGACTGCGCCGATCCCCGGCCAATCAGAGGCCGGGGATTGCCGATCTCCGTTACGGTGCTGCTGCGTAGATCGGCGGCTCGCAGGCTGTTCACGGAGACACCCTCCGTGAACTGACATGGAAAGGCCGTTTCCATGTACTTCCACTTACGACCAGCCGCCGCCTATCGGCGTTAGGCGGTCGTTAAGTGGTTTGTCAGCTCCTCTGAGGACAGTCAGTGACATGACTATATACTCTGTAATGTGCTGCAGAACATATCAGTGCTATATAAATACATAATAATAATAATATGGTAGGACATTAGACTATGACTATGGTAGGATTAGATTGTGAGCTCCTCTGAGGACAGTCAGTGACATGACCATGTACTCTGTAATGTGCTGCAGAAGATGTCAGTGCTATATAAATACATAATAATAATATAGTAGGACATTAGACTATGACTATGGTAGGATCAGATGGTGAGCTCCTCTGAGGACAGTCAGTGACATGACTATGTACTCTGTAATGTGCTGCAGAAGATGTCAGTGCTATATAAATACATAATAATAATATGGTAGGACATTGGACTATGACTATGGTAGGATTAGAGTGTGAGCTCCTCTGAGGACAGTCAGTGACATGACTATGTACTCTGTAAAGTGCTGCAGAAGATATCAGTGCTATATAAATACATAATAATAATATGGTAGGACATCAGACTATGTCTATGGTAGGATTAGAGTGTGAGCTCCTCTGAGGACAGTCAGTGACATGACTATGTACTCTGTAAAGTGCTGCAGAAGATATCAGTGCTATATAAATACATAATAATAATATGGTAGGACATTACACTATGACTATGGTAGGATTAGATTGTGAGGTCCTCTGAGGACAGTCAGTGACATGACTGTACTCTGTAATGTGCTGCAGAAGATGTCAGTGCTATATAAATACATAATAATAATATGGTAGGACATTAGACTATGGCTATGGCAGGGAATAGAGTGTGAGCTCCTCTGAGGACAGTCAGTGACATGACTATGTACTCTGTAAAGTGCTGCAGAAGATATCAGTGCTATATAAATACATAATAATAATATGGTAGGGCATTAGACTATGACTATGGTAGGACAGTCGGTGACCTGACTCTCTACTCTGTAAAGTGCTGTACCTTTCAGTAATCCCCAATATAGTCTGATCTGGCCTAAGGAAGGTTGTCCACTTCAAAGACCTGTTTGTAGAGTCACTTAGTAAATGAATGTATAAGACTTGTAAGACTTTCTTCCTAATGGCAGGATATGTTCAGGCTGGAGGTATAAATAATCTGCTCTCAGGAAGTGATGGGGATGGCAGGACTGTGTGTGACATTTTGTGGTCCCCTTGTTTCCCCGCAGGTCTTACCTTGGACATCTATGAAGGTCAGATAACAGCGCTGCTCGGGCACAGTGGCACTGGCAAATCAACGCTGATGAATATTTTATGTGGCCTCTGCCCGCCGTCTGAAGGTGAGACTCTCTGCTTTGTGCCATGCGGCGGTGTGCGGTCACCAGGGAAGCAGGACTGCTTATCATTAGTGTGCTGTGATTATTTCCCATCTAAAGCCTTCTACACCTTAGATAAGTCATTTAAAGAGGAACTCCAGTGAAAATAATGTAATAAAAGAAGTGCTTCATTTTTACAATAATTATGTATAGATGATTCAGTCAGTGTTTGCCCATTGTAAAGTCTTTCCTCTCCCTGATTTACATTCAGACATTTACCACATGGTGACATCTTTACTGCTGGCAGGTGATGCCAGTGGCAGGAGATGCTGCTTGCTTTTTTTGGCAGTTGGAAATAGCTGTTAACAGCTGTTATTTCCCATAATGCAATGAGGTTCCCAGACAGGAAACTGTCAGGACATCACACTGTGGGAGGGGTTTCACCACAATATCAGCCATACAGCGCCCCCTGATGGTCTGTTTGTGAAAAGGAATAGATTTCTCATGTAAAAGGGAGTATCAGCTACTGATTGGGTAATGTTTAATTCTTGGCCACGGTTTCTCTTTAAAACATCCAATGAACTACAGATATCAGACAGCAATTGTAAACAATGTAGTTAAACAAACAGTGCAGGATTTAGTTTACTCAATTCTCCATCGAGTGATTAAGCGATCGGCTTTATTGGGTGATTAACAGTGTGGTTGATGGAAAGTCGATTAACCAGTGGCCCACACACATGCAAGCAAGATCCTGGCGATTTTCCTTCACTTATCGAGCTGAACAATGTTGTGCCTCCATGCTCCGAAACCATAAAACCACTCTGTCCATGGATATCAGTAGCTGATTACTTTCCGATCAACCAATATTTTCCTTTCTGCCCGATTGAGGAAATTGGTGGATTCAGATGGTCAGATATTGGCCCACTTTGCATTAATGGATTAGAATGATACATAATGGATTATCTCCTTATCCAATAAAATGATCAAATCGAATGGTCAATTGAACAGAAAAACAGTAATGCATGGGCACCTTAAAGAGGAACTTCAGCCTAAACAAACATACTGTCATTAAGTTACATTAGTTATGTTAATTTAAATATATAGATAATATAATCTATTACCCACCCTGTTTTAAAAGAACAGGCAAATGTTTGATTTGATTTCATGGGGGCAGCCATCTTTTTAGGTGAAAGGAGGTGGCAGGGAGCATGAGACACAATTCCAACTGTCCTGTGTCCTGATCACCCCTCCCAGTTGCTAAGCAACGAGAACAACAGTATAGGAAATCCCATCATGCTTTGCACAGCATCAGGGGAAAAATGATTTCTTTGATGGAGCTTAGCTTCTGTGAAGCTAAAAATAAGGCTTAGGGCTCGTCTCCACTAATGCGGCGTGCGTCTTGCAGACGCACACCGCACTGAGCCGGTGGGCGGGATCGCAGGCGAATCCCATGAGCCGCGCCATGCTCGGCTATGGGATTCGCAGCCTCCGTGGCGAAATCTGCGGGGGGTTCCGGGCGAATCGCTCCCGCAAGCAATTTCGCCGCGGCGCCGTCATCCCCTATGGCAGAATTTCCCCGTGCGAATGATGTGCGGGGAAACTCTGCAGAATCGCCGGCGAAACCGCCCTAGTGGAAACGGGCCCTATGATAAGAAAAACAAAGTTCTGATGCTGTGAAACTAAAGAAACCCCAAGCCTTTTCAGTGCTGCTGAGTAGATTTTTAGTCCGGAGGTTTACTTTAATGAGGGGTTAAACTCTGACGTACCATTTAGTAAAAACAGGTTTACCTACTTTGTATTGCCCATACAGTGACCATATTTGTTTTTGTGCTCAAGTATTATTGTCTGTTTAGAAATTACCTACCTAAAGTACAGTTTATCTGCACTGATATACAGCATAGCTGCTGTATTTATATATTACAATGTATCCAGGGAAAAGGAGCCATATCCTATTACCAAACTAACCACAGATGAGCGCTGGCGAGTTCTTAAATCAGGCAATGGGAGCGTCGTCGCTCCCCCACCCCCACAATCACCCCCCACCCCTGGGAGGCAAAGAACTCGCCTGGGCGAGTACCCAGTTGCAGTTTGCTTGCTGCCGGGAAACGATGCAAAAAAGCAGGTCTAAACCAGCAAATGAATGTCGTCGCTGCTGCACCTGGGGGTCTCCTTTTAATAAGGAGACCCCCAGAGCTCCCAGGTGGTCTGTCTGCACATGGACGAAGCCCCCCGCAGCTGAGGCAGGCACTCCCGGCCAATTTACCTTAATCTCTGCTGAACACCCGCTTGAACGTCACCGCAAGTACCATTGTAATTCTCGAGGCTTCTGGCAAGGATGGACAGACAGATGGGGAGGAGATGCAGCGGCGGAAGGTGGCGACGGACGTTCAGTTTTCACATGCATGTCCTGGAGGAGCAGGGAGGCAGTGCCGTGGTGCCAAAGGACCGCACCACAGGGTAAAACCCTGCCCCCACTCCCATCGCCCAGGATATGGTAGCATCGCTCAGGCTTTCACTTGAGTAATGCTGCCTAACGATTGCCCATCGCGCATAGGAAACCGGCAATAGGATTGTCTGGTAATCCTTGTGCAATGGCAAGGTGATAAGTAGTTCGCATCTGCAAGGTACTTCTCCTGTGTACACTTCTGACTTGTATTCAGCTGAGACACTTCTGTCAGTGTTTTTGTTATCTTGTTTTTCTTATCAGCTACTATTGTAATAACTTTCTCAAGTTCAGCAATGTCGCTAAGCTTCCCACTGAAGGATAAAGTGCTGTGTTTAACTGTTTGAATGCTGTTCTGCTACCAGTGTCTTTTTTTTTTTCTGGTAGTACCTTTTTTGCTGTAAAGAATCTTTTAGAACAGAGAAGAAATACTGAGTGTTGTACCACAGGATGGATACTGAGTGTTGATGCAATATCTGATCGTGATTTATGGGCATGGTAAAAGCGCCGCTGGCGATACTGCGGTCTGCCAGGAAGCATTTCTGTGCACGTGTAATTGGCTGAAAGGAGACCAGATGGATCAGTTTTCTTCTGCTGCTGAGAATGAAGACGCCAGAGGCAGTTCAGCTTCTACCCGGAGCCAAGCTCTAGATTTCTGCCATGCACCCCCCTGGCCTCCATGCATATTAATGATTGTAATTAGAGGGGGCAATGCCTGGGGAAGAATGCTTACTCTTTCGCATTGCTTTCTTCCTATCGTTTTATGATGCTCTCCTGGCATTCGGGGGCAGGGGGGGGGGGGGAATATACAATGATGTAATAATCAGTGCCACTTAGTGGATTGCCACTTTACAGTCAACTCTTGCAACGGACAGAAGGGAAACCTAGAGAAATGCACCCTGTATGTATTTAGAGAGTTTAGCCTGTCTAATTCCCCCTCATCTGTGACTAATTACAAGTTGTAATTTGATCTCTCAGCTGTGTCAGCTGGCAGAGCAGTTAATTTGTAAACACAGGATGTTAACCCTATGTCTGCTTCCATGAAAGCAGGAAGTAGACAAGCAGCAGATTTTTTTGCAGGATTTGTATCCGCTGTAACAAATGTTTTTTCTTTAATGGTTAGTATGCTGTGGCTTCTCTTTGAGAGCAGAGAGGAAGTTCTGAGTTCAGGTCCCCTTCGTTGTGTAGCAGTCTCTGATTCTGACCACGCCTCTGTCTGCACCATGCGTACAAAGGGAACCTGTCTATCTGTGTTTTAGGGGCGGCCACCATCTACGGTCACAGGGTGACGGACATTGACGAGATTCTTGACATCAGGAAGGTGATCGGCGTCTGCCAGCAGACCGATATCCACTTTGATGTCCTCACCGTCCAAGAGAACCTGTCTGTTTTCGCCTCACTGAAGGGGATTAATGAAGCGGCCAAGGAACAGGAGGTACGACCTGGACCTGCATCTAAATAATAATGGAAAAATAATCTGCAAAACTGGGCATTGGATAATGCCGATAGTGTAATATGTAATGCCGATCAGTAATGTTGCCAATATTCTATTGTTGCCTTACCTACCCTAAATCTCAGACTAACCATCCCCCCCTTCCTATGACGCTACCCCCCTCCCCTCCCACACCTACGCACAACTCTAACCCTCCCTATAGTATAGACGGCCGTTCCCCTCTTCTGTAGACGGCCGTTCCCCTCTTCTGTAGACGGCCGTTCCCCTCTTCTGCAGACGGCCGTTCCCCTCTTCTGCAGACGGCCGTTCCCCTCTTCTGCAGACGGCCGTTCCCCTCTTCTGCAGACGGCCGTTCCCCTCTTCTGCAGACGGCCGTTCCCCTCTTCTGCAGACGACCGTTCCCCTCTTCTGCAGACGGCCGTTCCCCTCTTCTGCAGACGGCCGTTCCCCTCTTCTGCAGACGGCCGTTCCCCTCTTCTGCAGACGGCCGTTCCCCTCTTCTGTAGACGGCCGTTCCACTCTTCTGTAGACGGCCGTTCCACTCTTCTGTAGACGGCCGTTCCACTCTTCTGTAGACGGCCGTTCCCCTCTTCTGTAGACGGCCGTTCCCCTCTTCTGTAGACGGCCGTTCCCCTCTTCTGTAGACGGCCGTTCCCCTCTTCTGTAGACGGCCGTTCCCCTCTTCTGTAGACGGCCGTTCCCCTCTTCTGTAGACGGCCGTTCCCCTCTTCTGTAGACGGCCGTTCCCCTCTTCTGTAGACGGCCGTTCCACTCTTCTGTAGACGGCCGTTCCACTCTTCTGTAGACGGCCGTTCCCTCTCTTCTGTAGACGGCCGTTCCCCTTCTTCTGTAGACGGCCGTTCCCCCTCTTCTGTAGACGGCCGTTCCCCCTCTTCTGTAGAAGGCCGTTCCCCCTCTTCTGTAGAAGGCCGTTCCCCCTCTTCTGTAGAAGGCCGTTCCCCCTCTTCTGTAGAAGGCCGTTCCCCCTCTTCTGTAGACGGCCGTTCCCTCTCTTCTGTAGACGGCCGTTCCCCCTCTTCTGTAGACGGCCGTTCCCCCTCTTCTGTAGACGGCCGTTCCCCCTCTTCTGTAGACGGCCGTTCCCCCTCTTCTGTAGACGGCCGTTCCCCCTCTTCTGTAGACGGCCGTTCCCCCTCTTCTGTAGACGGCCGTTCCCCCTCTTCTGTAGACGGCCGTTCCCCCTCTTCTGTAGACGGCCGTTCCCCCTCTTCTGTAGACGGCCGTTCCCCCTCTTCTGTAGACGGCCGTTCCCCCTCTTCTGTAGACGGCCGTTCCCCCTCTTCTGTAGACGGCCGTTCCCCTCTTCTGTAGACGGCCAGACCCCCCCCCCCACAGCCGGCCAGACCCCCCTCTTCCATAGATGGCAGTCTCCCCCCCTCCATAGCCAGCCAGACCCCTCATAGCCGGCCAAACCCCCCTTCCATACCTAGCCACCCTCAGACAGTAACTCCCTCTTCCATGTGAAGCCCCCTTGATCACCAGCCAACAGAGGGGGCTGAAGTGTGCAGAGAACATAACCTCAATGCCTTCGTACTCAGCACAGTGGCAAGATTCTCTGGAAATTGCCCATCAAATGACCGTGTGCTTGGCCAGCATTGAAGACCCCAACACCAATGTCACAGAAGATGTTGACGCCATATACATCCAAATTAATGATATGCGTATATTTTGTGTATGAACCTTTCCGGTCGTGTGATGTCTTCTCTCTGATCTCTGGATTTATGTTGTAGATAAACCGGATCCTTCATGACCTGGATATGGAAGCAACCAAGCACAACCAGGTGAAGAGCCTGAGTGTCGGGCAGCGCCGGAAGCTGGCAGTGGGCATCGCCATCTTGGGCAATCCTAAGGTGAGTTCCTTAGTAGCACGGGGCCTGGGGGGGAGGGCTGACCACTGGACTGCATGCCTGGTACTTGGATATGACCACACAGGTGGCACTCGTGGTACTTACATATGACCACACAGGTGGCACTCGTGGTACTTACATATGACCACACAGGTGGCACTAGTGGTACTTACATATGACCACACAGGTGGCACTAGTGGTACTTATGACCACACAGGTGGCACTCGTGGTACTTACATATGACCACACAGGTGGCACTAGTGGTACTTACATATGACCACACAGGTGGCACTCGTGGTACTTACATATGACCACACAGGTGGCACTCGTGGTACTTACATATGACCACACAGGTGGCACGCATGGTACTTACATATGACCACAGGTCACACTCCTGGTATTTGGATATGACCACACAGGTGGCATTCGTGGCTCATACACACCTACCAACAATCTGTCCAACTATCTTCCAAACTTGTCTGTTGGAAGATAAGTTTGGCGTCTGTACGGCTGGCAAACAACAAGACTACTAACTGATAACCGGTTGTTTGCCAGATCCAACCGGAGGATCAATCTGACCAACTGTCATGCAGGTTGGAACGTGTGTGCAAGTCTTATTGTTTTTGAATGTGGACATGTTGTGAAGGTGGTCATTTAGCTTGCACACATAGTATTTATGTTAGTTGGTTGACGTGTGTGTACATACTTGTCAGGTAAACAACTTGTTGTGCGGATGGTCATGTTGTGCGGTTGGTTGTGCATTAAGTTGGATGTGTGTATGAGCCTTTAGATATGAACACACATGTGGCACTCCTGTTACGTGTGTGTGTGTGCGTGCGTGCGTGTGTGTGTGTGTGTGTGTGTGTGTGTGTGTGCGCGTGTGCGTGTGTGCGCGCGTGTGTTTGTATTATAGTTTTTGTGTGTTTGTATAGTGTGTGCATTATAGTTGTGTATTTGTATAGTGTGTGTGTATTATACAGGGTGGGCCATTTATATGGATACACCTTAATAAAATGGGAATGGTTGGTGATATTAATTTCCTGTTTGTGGCACATTAGTATATGTGAGGGGGGAAACTTTTCAAGATGGGTGGTGACCATGGCGGCCATTTTGAATCCAACTTTTGTTTTTTCAATAGGAAGAGGGTCGTGTGAGACATCAGACTTATTGGGAATTTCACAAGAAAAACAATGGTGTGCTTGGTTTTAACATAACTTTATTCTTTCATAAGTTATTTACAAGTTTTTGACCACTTATAAAATGTGTTCAATGTGCTGCCCATTGTGTTGGATTGTCAATGCAACCCTGAGGTTGCAATCCTGAGGTGAGAGACATATGGAGGCTGCCATACTTATTTCCGTTTAAATTTAACTATGCACAATGCCTGGCAGTCCTGCTGATCCTCTGCCTCTATACAAACACGCAACTATAATACACACACTATACAAAACACACAAACACTATAATACACACACAACAACAAGGTGGGCCATTTATATGGATACACCTTAATAAAATGGGAATGGTTAGTGATATTAATTTCCTGTTTGTGGCGCATTAGTATATGTGAGGGGGAAAACTTTTCTAGATGGGTGGTGACCATGGTGGCCATTGTGAAGTTGGCCATTTTGAATCCAACTTTTGTTTTTTCAATAGGAAGAGGGTCGTGTGAGACATCAAACTTATTGGGAATTTCACAAGAAAAACAATGGTGTGTTTGGTTTTAACGTAACTTTATTTTTTCAAGTTTCTGACCACTCATAAAATGTGTTCAATGTGTTGCCCTTTGTGTTGGGTTGTCAATGCAACCTTCTTCTCCCACTCTTCACACACTGATAGCAACACCGCAGGAGAAATGCCAGCACAGGCTTCCAGTATCTGTACCCTCTTCTCCCACTCCTCACACACTGATAGCAACACCGCAGGAGAAATGCCAGCACAGGCTTCCAGTATCTGTACCCTCTTCTCCCACTCCTCACACACTGATAGCAACACCGCAGGAGAAATGCCAGCACAGGCTTCCAGTATCTGTACCCTCTTCTCCCACTCCTCACACACTGATAGCAACACCGCAGGAGAAATGCCAGCACAGGCTTCCAGTATCTGTACCCTCTTCTCCCACTCCTCACACACTGATAGCAACACTGCAGGAGAAATGCCAGCACAGGCTTCCAGTATCCGTACCCTCTTCTCCCACTCTTCACACACTGATAGCAACACCGCAGGAGAAATGCCAACACAGGCTTCCAGTATCCGTACCCTCTTCTCCCACTCTTCACACACTGATAGCAACACCGCAGGAGAAATGCCAGCACAGGCTTCCAGTATCCGTACCCTCTTCTCCCACTCTTCGCACACTGATAGCAACACCGCAGGAGAAATGCCAACACAGGCTTCCAGTATCCGTACCCTCTTCTCCCACTCTTCACACACTGATAGCAACACCGCAGGAGAAATGCCAGCACAGGCTTCCAGTATCTGTACCCTCTTCTCCCACTCTTCACACACTGATAGCAAAACCGCAGGAGAAATGCCAGCACAGGCTTCCAGTATCCGTACCCTCTTCTCCCACTCTTCTCACACTGATAGCAACACTGCAGGAGAAATGCTAGCACAGGCTTCCAGTATCCATACCCTCTTCTCCCACTCTTCACACACTGATAGCAGCACTGCAGGAGAAATGCTAGCACAGGCTTCCAGTATCCGTACCCTCTTCTCCCACTCTTCACACACTGATAGCAGCACTGCAGGAGAAATGCTAGCACAGGCTTCCAGTATCCGTATCCTCTCCTCCCACTCCTCACACACTGATAGCAAAACCGCAGGAGAAATGCCAGCACAGGCTTCCAGTATCCGTACCCTCTTCTCCCACTCCTCACACACTGATACCAACACTGCAGGAGAAATGCTAGCACAGGCTTCCAGTATCCGTAACCTCTTCTCCCACTCTTCACACACTGATAGCAACACTGCAGGAGAAATGCCAGCACAGGCTTCCAGTATCCGTACCCTCTCCTCCCACTCCTCACACACTGATAGCAACACTGCAGGAGAAATGCCAGCACAGGCTTCCAGTATCTGTACCCTCTTCTCCCACTCCTCACACACTGATAGCAACACCGCAGGAGAAATGCTAGCATAGGCTTCCAGTATCCGTACCCTCTTCTCCCACTCTTCACACACTGATAGCAACACCGCAGGAGAAATGCCAGCACAGGCTTCCAGTATCCGTACCCTCTTCTCCCACTCTTCACACACTGATAGCAACACCGCAGGAGAAATGCCAGCACAGGCTTCCAGTATCCGTACCCTCTTCTCCCACTCTTCACACACTGATAGCAACACCGCAGGAGAAATGCCAGCACAGGCTTCCAGTATCCGTACCCTCTTCTCCCACTCTTCTCACACTGATAGCAACACTGCAGGAGAAATGCTAGCACAGGCTTCCAGTATCCATACCCTCTTCTCCCACTCTTCACACACTGATAGCAGCACTGCAGGAGAAATGCTAGCACAGGCTTCCAGTATCCGTACCCTCTTCTCCCACTCTTCACACACTGATAGCAGCACTGCAGGAGAAATGCTAGCACAGGCTTCCAGTATCCGTATCCTCTCCTCCCACTCCTCACACACTGATAGCAAAACCGCAGGAGAAATGCCAGCACAGGCTTCCAGTATCCGTACCCTCTTCTCCCACTCTTCTCACACTGATGGCAACACTGCAGGAGAAATGCTAGCACAGGCTTCCAGTATCCGTACCCTCTTCTCCCGCTCCTCACACACTGATAGCAACACTGCAGGAGAAATGCTAGCACAGGCTTCCAGTATCCGTACCCTCTCCTCCCACTCTTCACACACTGATAGCAACACTGCAGGAGAAATGCTAGCACAGGCTTCCAGTATCCGTACCCTCTCCTCCCACTCTTCACACACTGATACCAACACTGCAGGAGAAATGCTAGCACAGGCTTCCAGTATCCGTAACCTCTTCTCCCACTCTTCACACACTGATAGCAACACTGCAGGAGAAATGCCAGCACAGGCTTCCAGTATCCGTACCCTCTCCTCCCACTCCTCACACACTGATAGCAACACTGCAGGAGAAATGCCAGCACAGGCTTCCAGTATCTGTACCCTCTTCTCCCACTCTTCACACACTGATAGCAACACCGCAGGAGAAATGCCAGCACAGTCTTCCAGTATCCGTACCCTCTTCTCCCACTCCTCACACACTGATAGCAACACCGCAGGAGAAATGCTAGCATAGGCTTCCAGTATCCGTACCCTCTTCTCCCACTCTTCACACACTGATAGCAACACCGCAGGAGAAATGCCAGCACAGGCTTCCAGTATCCGTACCCTCTTCTCCCACTCTTCACACACTGATAGCAACACCGCAGGAGAAATGCCAGCACAGGCTTCCAGTATCCGTACCCTCTTCTCCCACTCTTCACACACTGATAGCAACACCGCAGGAGAAATGCCAGCACAGGCTTCCAGTATCAGTACCCTCTTCTCCCACTCCTCACACACTGATAGCAACACCGCAGGAGAAATGCCAGCACAGGCTTCCAGTATCTGTACCCTCTTCTCCCACTCATCACACACTGATAGCAACACCGCAGGAGAAATGCCAGCACAGGCTTCCAGTATCCGTACCCTCTTCTCCCACTCCTCACACACTGAGAGCAACACCGCAGGAGAAATGCCAGCACAGGCTTCCAGTATCCGTACCCTCTTCTCCCACTCCTCACACACTGATAGCAACACTGCAGGAGAAATGCCAGCACAGGCTTCCAGTATCCGTATCCTCTCCTCCCACTCCTCACACACTGATAGCAACACTGCAGGAGAAATGCCAGCACAGGCTTCCAGTATCCGTACCCTCTTCTCCCACTCTTCACACACTGATAGCAAAACCGCAGGAGAAATGCCAGCACAGGCTTCCAGTATCCGTACCCTCTTCTCCCACTCTTCACACACTGATAGCAACACCGCAGGAGTAATGCTAGCACAGGCTTCCAGTATCCATACCCTCTTCTCCCACTCTTCACACACTGATAGCAACACCGCAGGAGAAATGCCAGCACAGTCTTCCAGTATCCGTACCCTCTTCTCCCACTCTTCACACACTGATAGCAACACCGCAGGAGAAATGCTAGCACAGGCTTCCAGTATCCGTACCCTCTTCTCCCACTCCTCACACACTGATAGCAACACCGCAGGAGAAATGCCAGCACAGTCTTCCAGTATCCGTACCCTCTTCTCCCACTCTTCACACACTGATAGCAACACCGCAGGAGAAATGCCAGCACAGGCTTCCAGTATCAGTACCCTCTTCTCCCACTCCTCACACACTGATAGCAACACTGCAGGAGAAATGCCAGCACAGGCTTCCAGTATCCGTACCCTCTCCTCCCACTCCTCACACACTGATAGCAACTCCGCAGGAGAAATTCCAGCACAGGCTTCCAGTATCCGTACCCTCTTCTCCCACTCTTCACACACTGAAAGCAAAACCGCAGGAGAAATGCCAGCACAGGCTTCCAGTATCCGTACCCTCTCCTCCCACTCCTCACACACTGATAGCAACTCCGCAGGAGAAATTCCAGCACAGGCTTCCAGTATCCGTACCCTCTTCTCCCACTCCTCACACACTGATAGCAACCCCGCAGGAGAAATTCCAGCACAGGCTTCCAGTATCCGTACCCTCTTCTCCCACTCTTCACACACTGATAGCAACACCGCGGGAGAAATGCCAGCCCAGGCTTCCAGCATCCATACCCTCTTCTCCCACTCCTCACACACTGATAGCAACATCACAGGAGAAATGCTAGCACAGGCTTCCAGCATCCTTACCCTCTTCTCCCACTCCTCACACACTGATAGCAACACCGCAGGAGAAATGCCAGCACAGGCTTCCAGTATCCGTACTCTCTTCTCCCACTCTTCACATACTGATAGCAACACCGCAGGAGAAATGCCAGCACAGGCTTCCAGTATCCGTACCCTCTTCTCCCACTCTTCACACACTGATAGCAACACCGCAGGAGAAATGCTAGCACAGGCTTCCAGTATCCGTACCCTCTTCTCCCACTCTTCACACACTGATAGCAACACCGCAGGAGAAATGCTAGCACAGGCTTCCAGTATCCGTACTCTCTTCTCCCACTCTTCACATACTGATAGCAACACCGCAGGAGAAATGCCAGCACAGGCTTCCAGTATCCGTACCCTCTTCTCCCACTCGTCACTCACTGATAGCAACACTGCAGGAGAAATGCTAGCACAGGCTTCCAGTATCCGTACCCTCTTCTCCCACTCTTCACACACTGATAGCAACACCGCAGGAGAAATGCTAGCACAGGCTTCCAGTATCCGTACCCTCTTCTCCCACTCTTCACACACTGATAGCAACACCGCAGGAGAAATGCCAGCACAGGCTTCCAGTATCCGTACCCTCTTCTCCCACTCTTCACACACTGATAGCAACACCGCAGGAGAAATGCCAGCACAGGCTTCCAGTATCCGTAACCTCTTCTCCCACTCTTCACACACTGATAGCAACACCACAGGAGAAATGCTAGCACAGGCTTCCAGTATCCGTACCCTCTTCTCCCGCTCCTCACACACTGATAGCAACACCGCAGGAGAAATGCCAGCACAGGCTTCCAGTATCCTTACCCTCTTCTCCCACTCCTCACACACTGATAGCAACACTGCAGGAGAAATGCCAGCACAGGCTTCCAGTATCCGTACCCTCTCCTCCCACTCCTCACACACTGATAGCAACACCACAGGAGAAATGCCAGCACAGGCTTCCAGTATCCGTAACCTCTTCTCCCACTCTTCACACACTGATAGCAACACCACAGGAGAAATGCCAGCACAGGCTTCCAGTATCCGTAACCTCTTCTCCCACTCTTCACACACTGATAGCAACACCGCAGGAGAAATGCCAGCACAGGCTTCCAGTATCCGTAACCTCTTCTCCCACTCTTCACACACTGATAGCAACACCACAGGAGAAATGCCAGCACAGGCTTCCAGTATCCGTAACCTCTTCTCCCACTCTTCACACACTGATAGCAACACTGCAGGAGAAATACCAGCACAGGCTTCCAGTATCTGTACCGTCTTCTCCCACTCTTCACACACTGATAGCAACACCACAGGAGAAATGCCAGCACAGGCTTCCAGTATCCGTAACCTCTTCTCCCACTCTTCACACACTGATAGCAACACCACAGGAGAAATGCCAGCACAGGCTTCCAGTATCCGTAACCTCTTCTCCCACTCCTCACACACTGATAGCAACACCGCAGGAGAAATGCTAGCACAGGCTTCCAGTATCCGTACTCTCTTCTCCCACTCTTCACATACTGATAGCAACACCGCAGGAGAAATGCCAGCACAGGCTTCCAGTATCCGTACCCTCTTCTCCCACTCTTCACATACTGATAGCAACACCGCAGGAGAAATGCCAGCACAGGCTTCCAGCATCCGTACCCTCTTCTCCCACTCCTCACACACTGATAGCAACACTGCAGGAGAAATGCTAGCACAGGCTTCCAGTATTTGTACCCTCTTCTCCCACTCCTCACACACTGATAGCAACACCGCAGGAGAAATGCCAGCACAGGCTTCCAGTATCCGTACCCTCTTCTCCCATTCCTCACACACTGATAGCAACACCGCAGGAGAAATGCTAGCACAGTCTTCCAGTATCTGTACCCTCTTCTCCCACTCCTCACACACTGATAGCAACACCGCAGGAGAAATGCCAGCACAGGCTTCCAGTATCCGTACCCTCTTCTCCCACTCTTTACACACTGATAGCAACACCGCAGGAGAAATGCTAGCACAGGCTTTCAGCATCCGTACCCTCTTCTCCCACTCCTCACACACTGATAGCAACACTGCAGGAGAAATGCTAGCACAGGCTTCCAGTATCCGTACCCTCTTCTCCCACTCCTCACACACTGATAGCAACACCGCAGGAGAAATGCTAGCACAGGCTTCCAGTATCTGTACCCTCTTCTCCCACTCCTCACACACTGATAGCAACACCGCAGGAGAAATGCCAGCACAGGCTTCCAGTATCCGTACCCTCTTCTCCCACTCTTTACACACTGATAGCAACACCGCAGGAGAAATGCTAGCACAGGCTTTCAGCATCCGTACCCTCTTCTCCCACTCCTCACACACTGATAGCAACACCACAGGAGAAATGCCAGCACAGGCTTCCAGTATCCGTAACCTCTTCTCCCACTCTTCACACACTGATAGCAACACCGCAGGAGAAATGCCAGCACAGGCTTTCAGTATCCGTAACCTCTTCTCCCACTCTTCACACACTGATAGCAACACCACAGGAGAAATGCTAGCACAGGCTTCCAGTATCCGTACCCTCTTCTCCCGCTCCTCACACACTGATAGCAACACCGCAGGAGAAATGCCAGCACAGGCTTCCAGTATCCGTACCCTCTTCTCCCACTCCTCACACACTGATAGCAACACCGCAGGAGAAATGCCAGCACAGGCTTCCAGTATCCGTACCCTCTTCTCCCACTCCTCACACACTGATAGCAACACCGCAGGAGAAATGCCAGCACAGGCTTCCAGTATCCGTACCCTCTTCTCCCACTTCACACACTGATAGCAACACCGCAGGAGAAATGCTAGCACAGGCTTCCAGTATCCGTACCCTCTTCTCCCACTCATCACACACTGATAGCAACACCGCAGGAGAAATGCCAGCACAGGCTTCCAGTATCCATAGTTTCAGGTGCTGCACATCTCTTATCTTCACAGCATAGCCAATTGCCTTCAGATGACCCCAAAGATAAAAGTCTAAATATGCGTACACACATGCGACTATAGTTTCAAACAATGATCGTTTAAGAAAAAAAACTCCAACGATCATTAAGTCAAACGATGGACGAGCTAGATCGTTAAAAAATGAAAGATCTGCCCTGGCGGATTTTTTTTAAACGACGATCGTTTGCAATAGTACATCGTTAGAAAACGGTAGTTCATTCTAGGCTTGACATGCGCATTTCGTTATATCTCCATAGAACTTTTCATTTTAATGAGCAAGCGCAACACGTGGTTTTCGTTCCGTAACGTTCGTTCTATGAATGTGTCCTGTGACACATTAATTGCTCCATGATTATACTATAATTGTCATTTTAATGGACACTAAAACAGGGCAGAGTGTTTTTTTTTATGTGTTTTCAACGCTGTATTATCTAAATGCTCTACCTACATACCTACAGTATGAGTTCTCGTGCTGTAATGTCATGTATGTAACGTTAGTTTTATAGTAGAACCGTTCGTTACGTGTGGGCAGAACTTCCTATGATGTCACTTCCAGGAACAGTATGTGACATCTTCACTGTACAGAAGATATAATAATGGCTAGACGTGAGCCCGTCGCAGAAAAACACGCATTTTCCTGTATTCTACTATAACGTTATTCCGTATCGTTCGTTAACAAACTATCAGATCGTTACACACTTTAAAAAACTACTTTTGCTTAAGTCGTTCTTTCATCAATTAAAAGATTGAGCGATCGTTGTCGTATGTGTTTACGTAGCTTTAGTCTTGCTACATAATGATGTGTTTCCCACTTTATACACTGAAGCTGGCACGTTCCCTGAGTTTTTCCAGCAAGATGGTGCACCACCACATTATGGGTGTCAGGTCCGAGCATTCCTAGATGAACAGTTTCCTGGAAAGGGGATTTGTCGTCATCGTGGGCCAGTTGGATGGCCCCCAAGGTCTCCCGATCTGACCCCCTTAGAGTTTTATCTTTGGGGTCATCTGAAGGCAATTGGCTATGCTGGGAAGATACAAGATGTGCAGCACCTGAAACTACTGATACTGGAAGCCTGTGCTGGCATTTCTCCTGCGGTGTTGCTATCAGTGTGTGAAGAGTGGGAGAAGAGGGTACGGATACTGGAAGCCTGTGCTGGCATTTCTCCTGCGGTGTTGCTTTCAGTGTGTGAAGAGTGGGAGAAGAGGGTACGGATACTGGAAGCCTGTGCTAGCATTTCTCCTGCGGTGTTACTATCAGTGTGTGAGGAGTGGGAGAAGAGGGTACGGATACTGGAAGCCTGTGCTGGTATTTCTCCTGCAGTGTTGCTATCAGTGTGTGAGGAGTGGGAGAAGAGGGTACGGATACTGGAAGCCTGTGCTGGCATTTCTCCTGCAGTGTTGCTATCAGTGTGTGAAGAGTGGGAGAAGAGGGTACAGATACTGGAAGCCTGTGCTGGCATTTCTCCTGCGGTGTTGCCATCAGTGTGTGAGGAGTGGGAGAAGAGGGTACGGATACTGGAAGCCTGTGCTAGCATTTCTCCTGTGGTGTTGCTATCAGTGTGTGAGGAGTGGGAGAAGAGGGTACGGATACTGGAAGCCTGTGCTAGCATTTCTCCTGCGGTGTTGCTATCAGTGTGTGAGGAGTGGGAGAA
Organism: Hyperolius riggenbachi; assembly: GCF_040937935.1. Classification (NCBI taxonomy): domain Eukaryota; kingdom Metazoa; phylum Chordata; class Amphibia; order Anura; family Hyperoliidae; genus Hyperolius; species Hyperolius riggenbachi. The sequence goes on from NC_090657.1 coordinate 234,472,712, forward strand.
GAGGGTACGGATACTGGAAGCCTGTGCTAGCATTTCTCCTGCGGTGTTGCCATCAGTGTGTGAGGAGTGGGAGAAGAGGGTACGGATACTGGAAGCCTGTGCTGGCATTTCTCCTGCGGTGTTGCTATCAGTGTGTGAGGAGTGGAAGAAGAGGGTACGGATACTGGAAGCCTGTGCTAGCATTTCTCCTGTGGTGTTGCTATCAGTGTGTGAGGAGTGGGAGAAGAGGGTACGGATACTGGAAGCCTGTGCTAGCATTTCTCCTGCGGTGTTGCTATCAGTGTGTGAGGAGCGGGAGGAGAGGGTACGGATACTGGAAGCCTGTGCTGGTATTTCTCCTGCAGTGTTGCTATCAGTGTGTGAGGAGTGGGAGAAGAGGGTACGGATACTGGAAGCCTGTGCTGGCATTTCTCCTGCAGTGTTACTATCAGTGTGTGAAGAGTGGGAGAAGAGGGTACAGATACTGGAAGCCTGTGCTAGCATTTCTCCTGCGGTGTTGCTATCAGTGTGTGAAGAGTGGGAGAAGAGGGTACGGATACTGGAAGCCTGTGCTGGCATTTCTCCTGCGGTGTTGCTATCAGTGTGAGCAGAGTGGGAGAAGAGGGTATGGATACTGGAAGCCTGTGCTAGCATTTCTCCTGCAGTGTTGCTATCAGTGTGTGAAGAGTGGGAGAAGAGGGTACAGATACTGGAAGCCTGTGCTGGCATTTCTCCTGCAGTGTTCCTATCAGTGTGTGAGGAGTGGGAGGAGAGGGTACGGATACTGGAAGCCTGTGCTGGCATTTCTCCTGCGGTGTTGCTATCAGTGTGTGAGGAGTGGGAGAAGAGGGTACGGATACTGGAAGCCTGTGCTGGCATTTCTCCTGCGGTGTTGCTATCAGTGTGAGCAGAGTGGGAGAAGAGGGTATGGATACTGGAAGCCTGTGCTAGCATTTCTCCTGCAGTGTTGCTATCAGTGTGTGAAGAGTGGGAGAAGAGGGTACGGATGCTGGAAGCCTGTGCTGGCATTTCTCCTGCAGTGTTGCTATCAGTGTGTGAGGAGTGGGAGAAGAGGGTACGGATGCTGGAAGCCTGTGCTGGCATTTCTCCTGCGGTGTTGCTATCAGTGTGTGAAGGGTGGGAGAAGAGGGTTGCATTGACAATCCAACACAAAGGGCAACACATTGAACACATTTTATAAGTGGTCAGAAACTTGAAAAAATAAAGTTACGTTAAAACCAAACACACCATTGTTTTTCTTGTGAAATTCCCAATAAGTTTGATGTCTCACACGACCCTCTTCCTATTGAAAAAACAAAAGTTGGATTCAAAATGGCCAACTTCACAATGGCCACCATGGTCACCACCCATCTAGAAAAGTTTTCCCCCTCACATATACTAATGCGCCACAAACAGGAAATTAATATCACTAACCATTCCCATTTTATTAAGGTGTATCCATATAAATGGCCCACCTTGTTGTTGTGTGTGTATTATAGTGTTTGTGTGTTTTGTATAGTGTGTGTATTATAGTTGTGTGTTTTGTATAGTGTGTGTATTATAGTTGTGTTTTGTATAGTGTGTGTATTATAGTTGTGCGTTTTGTATAGTGTGTGTATTATAGTTGTTTGTTTAGTTTGTGTATTATAGTGTTTGTGTGTTTGTATAGTGTGTGTATTATTATAGTATTAGAGGCAGAGGATCAGCAGGACTGCCAGGCATTGTGCATTGTTTCATTAAAAAGGAAATAAGTATGGCAGCCTCCAAATGTCTCTCTCCTCGGGATCCCTTTAAGGGTTAATACAAACAGTATTGCAAAAAAAAAATGAAAACTTCCTTTTGTCAGCAGTCAAACAATCAACACCTAAGAGTCTGGCTTCCGTTTGCGGTAACCAGAGCATCAGACACAATACACACACACATCGCGCCTCCTGTTTAATGTGAGCTGATGGTGTCCTGTCGCCATGGCAGCAGCCTCCCCTCCAGTGCGCCGTGGAGACGGGTATCACCTGTTTCCCATGAATATTTCAGCAGCCTCCGCTGATGCATTGTTGTAGCACACAATGCTGGCTTCACCAGAGGAAGTGCTGACAGCTCCACATCATGTCAGACGGTCTGTCAGTCCGCGTCCTTCAACAGGCGCGCAGGAAAGCCTGCTGGAGGCGGAGCATCATCCTATCTGCAGTCATTCCTGCTATTCACATTTCAGAAATTGTAAAGAGGACCTGTAACAACACACATAGTAGAATTCAGTAAATTATGCAGGATACCCACTGGCTTTCAGCCTCAGACACTTCCTGTATATATTTCTGTACATTGGTGTATAGCCGCGTCCCCCCACTAAGACTTTGCTTAGGCTATTATGCAGAATTCTCCCCAAGAGCATTTTGGGAGACCAGGTATTATTTTCGCTGGCTTTAGAGCGCTCAGTAAACAAACATTCTGCAGAGCTGAACCTGACAGGACTAAAGATGTTGCCACCGGTGGTACATTTCAGAATGTAAATAAAGGTGCTGAAAGAGCGCTGACTAAATGTATAAATTAATATAAAACAATAAGCAGTTTTATTAATTGTTGTTTTAACTACAGTCCCTCTTTAAGTTGTAAGTGCACTGATACACGTATACAGCGGTGCTTCTACGATTGTGAACTTTTGTCCAATGTTCTGTTTGTTCATGTATGTAATCACATATCTGTGTGTGGCAGTAGTGAGCGGCTGATACTCTCAGTATTAGGTGTGACTCCCCGGTGCAGCAGTAATGGTAACTAAACATTGACCATAAGAGCCACAGAAACATTCAGACCAACTTTACCAAGAATAGTATGTGTGTTAGATGTGGTGTCCAGTGGTACTTGTATTACTAAACAGAGAATGATGATGGCAGGAGACACTGATAGCTGTACAGAGATGTTACATCCCCCTGTAAGTAGCAAAGTGGTGATCAGTGGTGACTGTAATGCTAAACAGAGAATGATGATGGCAGGAGATACTGATAGATGTACAGAGATGTTACATCCCCCTGTAAGCAGCAATGTGGTGATCAGTGGTAACTGTAATGCTAAACAGAGAATGATGATGGCAGGAGATACTGATAGATGTACAGAGATGTTACATCCCCCTGTAAGCAGCAATGTGGTGATCAGTGGTGACTGTAATGCTAAACAGAGAATGATGATGGCAGGAGATACTGATAGATGTACAGAGTTATTACATCTCCTGTAAGTAGCAATGTGGTGTCAGTGGTGACTGTAATGCTAAGCAGAGAATGATGATGGCAGGAGATGATAGATGTACAGAGATATTACATCCTCCTGTAAGTAGCAATGTGGTGTCAGTGGTGACTGTAATGCTAAACAGAGAATGATGATGGCAGGAGATACTGATAGCTGTACAGAGATGTTACGTCCCCCTGTAAGTAGCAATGTGGTGATCAGTGGTAACTGTAATGCTAAACAGAGAATGATGATGGCAGGAGATACTGATAGATGTACAGAGATGTTACGTCCCCCTGTAAGTAGCAATGTGGTGATTAGTGGTAACTATAATGCTAAACAGAGAATGATGATGGCAGGAGATACTGATAGATGTACAGAGATGTTACACCCCCCTGTAAGTAGCAATGTGGTGATCAGTGGTAATTGTAATGCTAAACAGAGAATGATGATGGCAGGAGATACTGATAGCTGTACAGAGATGTTACATCTCCTGTAAGTAGCAATGTGGTGTCAGTGGTGACTGTAATGCTAAGCAGAGAATGATGATGGCAGGAGATACTGGTAGCTGTACGGAGATGTTACATCCCCTGTAAGTAGCAATGTGGTGATCAGTGGTAACTGTAATGCTAAACAGAGAATGATGATGGCAGGAGATACTGATAGCTGTACAGAGATGTTACACCCCCCCCTGTAAGTAGCAATGTGGTGATCAGTGGTGACTAATGCTAAACAGAGAATGACGATGGCAGGAGATACTGGTAGCTGTACGGAGATGTTACATCCCCTGTAAGTAGCAATGTGGTGATCAGTGGTAACTGTAATGCTAAACAGAGAATGATGATGGCAGGAGATACTGATAGATGTACAGAGATGTTACGTCCCCCTGTAAGTAGCAATGTGGTGATTAGTGGTAACTATAATGCTAAACAGAGAATGATGATGGCAGGAGATACTGATAGATGTACAGAGATGTTACATCCCCTTGTAAGTAGCAATGTGGTGATCAGTGGTGACTGTAATGCTAAACAGAGAATGATGATGGCAGGAGATACTGATAGCTGTACAGAGATGTTACATCCCCTGTAAGTAGCAATGTGGTGTCAGTGGTAATTGTAATGCTAAACAGAGAATGATGATGACAGGAGATACTGATTGCTACTTACAGGGGATGTAACATCTCTGTACAGCTATGTGGTGTCAGTGGTAATTGTAATGCTAAACAGAGAATGATGATGGCAGGAGATACTGATAGCTGTACAGAGATGTTACATCCCCCTGTAAGTAGCAGTGTGGTGATCAGTGGTAACTGTAATGCTTAGCAGAGGATGATGATGGCAGGAAATACTGATAGATGTACAGAGATGTTACATCCCCTGTAAGTAGCAATGTGGTGATCAGTGGTGATTGTGCTGCTATACAGAGGATGATGGCAGGAAATACTGATAGATGTACAGAGATGTTACACCCCCCTGTAAGTAGCAATGTGGTGTCAGTGGTGACTGTAAAGCTAAACAGAGAATGATGATGGCAGGAGATACTGATAGCTGTACAGAGATGCTACATCCCCCTGTAAGTAGCAATGTGGTGATCAGTGGTGATTGTGCTGCTATACAGAGGATGATGATGGCAGGAAATACTGATAGATGTACAGAGATGTTACACCCCCCTGTAAGTAGCAATGTGGTGTCAGTGGTGACTGTAATGCTAAACAGAGAATGATGATGGCAGGAGATACTGATAGCTGTACAGAGATGTTACACCCCCCCGTAAGCAGCAATGTGGTGATCAGTGGTAATTGTAATGCTAAACAGAGAATGATGATGGCAGGAGATACTGATAGCTGTACAGAGATGTTACATCCCCTTGTAAGTAGCAATGTGGTGATCAGTGGTGACTGTAATGCTAAACAGAGAATGATGATGGCAGGAGATAATGATAGATGTACAGAGATGTTACATCCCCCTGTAAGTAGCAATGTGGTGATCAGTGGTAACTATAGTGCTAAACAGAGAATGATGATGGCAGGAGATACTGATAGCTGTACAGAGATGTTACGTCCCCCTGTAAGTAGAAATTTGGTGATAAGTGGTAATTGAAATGCTAAACAGAGAATGATGATGGCAGGTGATACTGATAGCTGTACAGAGATGTTACATCCCCCTGTAAGCAGTAATGTGGTGATCAGTGGTAATTGTAATGCTAAACAGAGAATGATGATGGCAGGATATACTGATAGATGTACAGAGATGTTACACCCCCTGTAAGTAGCAATGTGGTTATCAGTCTCGAACACAGTGTGTGTACAGTGTGTGACTGTGTGTGTGTGTGTGTGTATATATACGTGTGTGTATGTACAGGATCTTCTCAAAAAATTAGCATATTGTGATAAAGTTCATTATTTTCTGTAATGTACTGATAAACATTAGACTTTCATATATTTTAGATTCAAATACACACAACTGAAGTAGTTCAAGCCTTTTATTGTTTTAATTTTGATGATTTTGGCATACAGCTCATGAAAACCCAAATTTCCTATCTCAAAAAATTAGCATATTTCATCCGACCAATAAAAGAAAAGTGGTTTTAAAACAAAAAAAGTCAATCTTCAAATAATTATGTTCAGTTATGCACTCAATACTTGGCCGGGAATCCTTTTGCAGAAATGACTGCTTCAATGCGGCGTGGCATGGAGGCAATCAGCCTGTGGCACTGCTCAGGTGTTATGGAGGCCCAGGATGCTTCGATAGCGGCCTTAAGCTCATCCAGAGTGTTGGGTCTTGCGTCTCTCAACTTTCTCTTCACAATATCCCACAGATTCTCTAGGGGGTTCAGGTCAGGAGAGTTGGCAGGCCAATTGAGCACAGTAATACCATGGTCAGTAAGCCATTTACCAGTGGTTTTGGCACTGTGAGCAGGTGCCAGGTCGTGCTGAAAAATGAAATCTTCATCTCCATAAAGCTTTTCAGCAGATGGAAGCATGAAGTGCTCATAAATCTCCTGATAGCTGGCTGCATTGACCCTGCCCTTGATAAAACACGGTGGACCAACACCAGCAGCTGACATGGCACCCCGACCATCACTGGCTGTGGGTACTCAACACTGGACTTCAGGCATTTTGGCATTTCCCTCTCCCCAGTCTTCCTCCAGACTCTGGCACCTTGATTTCTGAATGACATGTAAAAGTTGCTTTCTTCTGAAAAAAGTACTTTGGACCACCGAGCAACAGTCCAGTGCTGCTTCTCTGTAGCCCAGGTCAGGCGCTTCTGCCGCTGTTTCTGGTTCAAAAGTGGGTCCATGCTTCCATCTGCTGAAAAGCTTTATGGAGATGAAGATTTCATTTTTCAGCACGACCTGGCACCTGCTCACAGTGCCAAAACCACTGGTAAATGGTTTACAGAAAATAATGAACTTTATCACAATATGCTAATTTTTTGAGAAGATCGTGTGTGTGTGTGTACAGAGTGTGTGTCTGTCTGTCTGTCTGTGTGTCTGTGTGTGCCTGTGTGTGTCTGTGTGTGCTTTCAGTCAACGAACGTTGGTTTCACTGTCTTAAAAAACAGAGCTTAAACAAGTACCCCTTAGCGACACCTTGTGTAGTGTATCACATATTTGCCTGTATGGATAGGTGCACAGCTGGAGGCAAACACATCAACACAGTGTTATGGGGGGATAACGTGAGAAATGTTAAGCTCCAAACATAATACAAAATTCTGATTGCTTAGGGAATGTCCCATCTTGTGGTGTTTGGTGTGAATAAGTGCAGCTCTATCGCCACCTTGAGGTGAGTTGGATTATGGCAAGGGTTATTTCAGTATTGTAATCTGGCAGTAAGTAAAGGGAGCTCTATAAATATCCCCCCAGCTGGGATTATGTGACCCTCTGAAGCCATAGGAACGAAACAATGTCACTGTGTTATTCCACAAGTCCATAAAGCACCGCCTGGGCTATTCTTACCAGCAGCAGATGGCCGCACTGCATGACAACGGCCTCCCGTGACCCCCTCATTGTCTCTGCTGACCTGTCATGTTTCCGGCAGGTGCTGCTACTGGATGAGCCCACAGCAGGCATGGACTCCTGCTCTCGCTACACCGTCTGGAATGTGCTGAAGAGGAGGAAGGCCAACAGTGTGATTGTGTTCAGCACACACTATATGGAGGAGGCCGACATCCTGGCAGGTAGGCCTCTCTGCCCACCGCAAAGCATTCTGGGATTCCTCATTGTGCCGGTCCCAATCCCGGCAACATGCAGGTTGTATGGTTCTCTGCGGTGACATGACCAGCAGACTGTACACCGTAAGCAGGAGTGCGGTGTCTGCTCTCTGCCTCCTTCATGAGGATATTGACATTCCTTTCCTTATTGTGATCTGACTCGCACATCTGTGATCAGCTGTAAGCCTGACAGGTCTGATCTAGCTCTAGAAGGGGGTTTGCAGAGATCACTGTTCAGGCTGGTAAGCCGATAACAGATATGGAATGAAAACCAAGTAGTTGAGTATTTCTTATCACTTCTTGTCCCTGAAGCCTCGGTGGATTTAAAGTGGATCCAAGATGAACTTTTACTCATTGCATAATTGCGTTCCTTTCCTATTGTTTATAGGGCATTCCTCAAGCCAAATACTTCTTTGTTTTTGTTTTAATACTCTAATTCCCTATAAACTAAACAAGCCACGCCCACAGGTTTTCAGAGAGCCAAGGCACTTTCAGACAGTAGCAAGGGGTCATGGGAGCTCAGTCTGGGCAGGAGGAGGGGGAGGTATTACTAGCTAGAGACGGCAGAGGGGAGGGAGGAGGAGGGGGAGGTATTACTAGCCAGAGATTTCAGAGGCAGAGGGCAGTAGGGGGGATTAGGTTTTTTCAGTCTGAGTGCTGATGCTGCAGATAAGCCTGCCTCTGTGTAATGTTTACAAACAACATGGCTGCTGTCATTGTATCACAGGAAGAAATAATCTTATTCTGTTAAAGCTTTTTGCAGCTAGATTTGCTGTGTATCTAAACTTTAGCTAAGATATATAGACAAGTTACTTGTTATAGTTAGTTTTTCATCTCGGATCCGCTTTAATATGAAAACTGATCATCCCAGGAGAGGGAATGAGCTATCAGAATAAAAGCAAGATGGAAATGACAATTCTCACAGATGGAAACAAAAGCTACAGAGCTTTAAAGGCAATCTAAAGGGAGAGGGGTATGGGCGCTGACATATTTATTTACTTTTAATCAATGCAGATTGCCTGGCAATCCTGCTGATCCTTTTCTTCTAATACTTTTAGCCATAGCCCCTGAACAAGCATGCAGCAGATCAGGTGTTTCTGACTGAAGTGTGACTTCATTAGCTGCATGCTTGTCTCAGGGTTATGACTCAGACTCTACTGCAGCCAAATAGATCAGCAGGGCTGCTAGGCAACTGGTATTGTTTAAAAGGAAATAAATATGGCCGCCTCCATATCCTGTCACTTCAGGTTCCTTTTTACAATACTTTTACAAAACGTATCTTGTAGTAAAGCTTAGTAGACCCTTTTATCCCCTGTCGCCTGTCATTGATTAGACCCCCCCCAGGCGACAGATTGTTGCTGAGTTCTGTTGTTTTGGAGGGGTGCAGAGGGGCAACGAGCACACACAATGGAGCAGGTTGAGTGGTGAGAACAATCCGATTGGGGGATGCTCAGAGTTGCTAAGGACCTTTAGGCGACATCGGGCGGTCGCTGTACATAATCTAGATGCAGGCACAATTTTAATCTCGTGTGTGTAGCTTTCTTATAACCTAAAAATCCACGTTTTCATCCCTTTATGGTAATCTTAACAGATTTCATGTTTTGACGCCTCTGGTTACTGTTTTAAAATCCATGGCTGGGGAGCGATGTGTAGCAGCTTGATTGCCCGATGAAATCTACCCAGCAACAAGTGATGCGTTGCACTTTAATGTGATTGGTCAGGAAATGAGTAACTCAGCCTGTGTATCGGCCTGATCGGAGCGGTCTGCCATCCATTCCTCTTGTCTCTGCAAAAGTGCAACGTTATTTTTAGCATAAACGAATGTGCAAAACTAATATGTGAAGCGAAAACTAAAAATTGTCGTTTGCAAAAAGCTAAATCCTCCATGTTTTTTGTGGCTACACTTGTTTGATGACGCCAGGAGAGAGGTATGAACACAGTGGGGCCCCATAGCTGGGCGGGTCCATGGTCTGTAGCTCCGCCCCTGGATGGCCGTCTATAGTTTAGGTGGTGTGAAGCTGAATGAATGGTGAAATAATCTTGCTTTATCTGTTACAGACCGCAAAGCTGTTATTTCGCAGGGAACGCTGAAATGTGTCGGATCCTCTCTGTTTCTCAAGAGCAAGTGGGGCGTTGGCTACCGGTTAAGGTATAAGTCCCTCCCCCCCCCCACACACACACACCATTCCCATCTGTGTTCTGCATGGAAAAGTATCATTTACCATATCCAAACTAACATCATCTTTATGTCAGTTATAGACCTCTTTATTCCTTTTCTCCAGTCTCTTCTTTCCTCTCTTCTTTCTTCTCCAGTCTCTCTCTTCTTTCCTCTCTTCTTTCTTCTCCAGCCTCTCTTCTTTCTTCTCTTCTTTCTTCTCCAGTCTCTCTTCTTTCCTCTCTTCTTTCTTCTCCAGTCTCTCTTCTTTCTTCTCCAGTCTCTCTCTTCTTTGCTCTCTTCTTTCTTCTCCAGACTCTCTTCTTTCCTCTCTTCTTTCTTCTCCAGTCTCTCTTCTTTGCTCTCTTCCTTCTTCTCCAGTCTCTCTTCTTTGCTCTCTTCCTTCTTCTCCAGTCTCTCTTCTTTCCTCTCTTCTTTCTTCTCCAGTCTCTCTTCTTTGCTCTCTTCTTTCTTCTCCAGCCTCTCTTCTTTCCTCTCTTCTTTCTTCTCCAGACTCTCTTCTTTCCTCCTTTCTTCTCCAGTCTCTCTTCTTTCCTCTCTTCTTTCTTCTCCAGTCTCTCTCTTCTTTGCTCTCTTCTTTCTTCTCCAGCCTCTCTTCTTTCCTCTCTTCTTTCTTCCCCAGTCTCTTCTTTCCTCTCTTCTTTCTTCTCCAGTCTCTCTCTCTCTTCTTTCCTCTATTTCTTCTCCAGCCTCTCTCTCTTCTTTCCTCTTCTTTCTTCTCCAGCCTCTCTTCTTTCTTCTCTTCTTTCTTCTCCAGTCTCTCTTCTTTCCTCTCTTCTTTCTTCTCCAGTCTCTCTTCTTTCTTCTCCAGTCTCTCTCTTCTTTGCTCTCTTCTTTCTTCTCCAGACTCTCTTCTTTCCTCTCTTCTTTCTTCTCCAGTCTCTCTTCTTTGCTCTCTTCCTTCTTCTCCAGTCTCTCTTCTTTCCTCTCTTCTTTCTTCTCCAGTCTCTCTTCTTTGCTCTCTTCTTTCTTCTCCAGTCTCTCTTCTTTGCTCTCTTCTTTCTTCTCCAGCCTCTCTTCTTTCCTCTCTTCTTTCTTCTCCAGACTCTCTTCTTTCCTCCTTTCTTCTCCAGTCTCTCTTCTTTCCTCTCTTCTTTCTTCTCCAGTCTCTCTCTTCTTTGCTCTCTTCTTTCTTCTCCAGCCTCTCTTCTTTCCTCTCTTCTTTCTTCCCCAGTCTCTTCTTTCCTCTCTTCTTTCTTCTCCAGTCTCTCTCTCTCTTCTTTCCTCTATTTCTTCTCCAGCCTCTCTCTCTTCTTTCCTCTTCTTTCTTCTCCAGCCTCTCTTCTTTCTTCTCTTCTTTCTTCTCCAGTCTCTCTTCTTTCCTCTCTTCTTTCTTCTCCAGTCTCTCTTCTTTCTTCTCCAGTCTCTCTCTTCTTTGCTCTCTTCTTTCTTCTCCAGACTCTCTTCTTTCCTCTCTTCTTTCTTCTCCAGTCTCTCTTCTTTGCTCTCTTCCTTCTTCTCCAGTCTCTCTTCTTTCCTCTCTTCTTTCTTCTCCAGTCTCTCTTCTTTGCTCTCTTCTTTCTTCTCCAGCCTCTCTTCTTTCCTCTCTTCTTTCTTCTCCAGACTCTCTTCTTTCCTCCTTTCTTCTCCAGTCTCTCTTCTTTCCTCTCTTCTTTCTTCTCCAGTCTCTCTCTTCTTTGCTCTCTTCTTTCTTCTCCAGCCTCTCTTCTTTCCTCTCTTCTTTCTTCCCCAGTCTCTTCTTTCCTCTCTTCTTTCTTCTCCAGTCTCTCTCTCTCTTCTTTCCTCTATTTCTTCTCCAGCCTCTCTCTCTTCTTATCTCTTCTTTCTTCTCCAGTCTCTCTCATCGTTCCTCTCTTTTTTTTCTTCTCCAGTCTCTCTTCTTTCTTCTCCAGTCTCTCTCTTCTTTCTTCTCCAGTCTCTCTCTTCTTTCCGCTCTTCTTTCTTCTCCAGTCTCTCTCTTCTTTCCTCTCTTCTTTCTTCTCCAGTCTCTCTCTTCTTTCCTCTCTTCTTTCTTCTGCAGTCTCTCTCTTCTTTCTTCTCCAGTCTCTCTCTTTTTTCCTCTCTTCTTTCTTCTGCAGTCTCTCTCTTCTTTCTTCTCCAGTCTCTCTCTTTTTTCCTCTCTTCTTTCTTCTCCAGTCTCTCTCTTCTTTCTTCTCCAGTCTCTCTCTTCTTTGCTCTCTTCTTTCTTCTCCAGCCTCTCTTCTTTCCTCTCTTCTTTCTTCTCCAGTCTCTCTTTTTTCCTCTCTTCTTTCTTCTCCAGTCTCTCTTCTTTCCTCTCTTCTTTCTTCTCCAGTCTCTCTCTTCTTTCTTCTCCAGTCTCTCTCTTCTTTCTTCTCCAGTCTCTCTCTTCTTTGCTCTCTTCTTTCTTCTCCAGCCTCTCTTCTTTCCTCTCTTCTTTCTTCTCCAGTCTCTCTCTCTCTTCTTTCCTCTATTTCTTCTCCAGTCTCTCTCTCTTCTTTCCTCTTCTTTCTTCTCCAGTCTCTCTCTTCGTTCCTCTCTTTTTTTTCTTCTCCAGTCTCTCTTCTTTCTTCTCCAGTCTCTCTCTTCTTTCTTCTCCAGTCTCTCTCTTCTTTCCGCTCTTCTTTCTTCTCCAGTCTCTCTCTTCTTTCCTCTCTTCTTTCTTCTCCAGTCTCTCTTCTTCTCCAGTCTCTCTCTTCTTTCCGCTCTTCTTTCTTCTCCAGTCTCTCTCTTCTTTCTGCTCCAGTCTCTCTCTTCTTTCCGCTCTTCTTTCTTCTCCAGTCTCTCTCTTCTTTCTTCTCCAGTCTCTCTCTTCTTTCCGCTCTTCTTTCTTCTCCAGTCTCTCTCTTCTTTCCTCTCTTCTTTCTTCTCCAGTCTCTCTCTTCTTTCCTCTCTTCTTTCTTCTGCAGTCTCTCTCTTCTTTCTTCTCCAGTCTCTCTCTTTTTTCCTCTCTTCTTTCTTCTCCAGTCTCTCTCTTCTTTCTTCTCCAGTCTCTCTCTTCTTTCTTCTCCAGTCTCTCTCTTCTTCTCTCTTCTTTCTTCTCCAGTCTCTCTCTTCTTTGCTCTCTTCTTTCTTCTCCAGCCTCTCTTCTTTCCTCTCTTCTTTCTTCTCCAGTCTCTCTCTCTCTTCTTTCCTCTATTTCTTCTCCAGTCTCTCTCTCTTCTTTCCTCTATTTCTTCTCCAGCCTCTCTCTCTTCTTTCCTCTTCTTTCTTCTCCAGTCTCTCTCTTCTTTCTTCTCCAGTCTCTCTCTTCTTTCTTCTCCAGTCTCTCTCTTCTTTCCGCTCTTCTTTCTTCTCCAGTCTCTCTCTTCTTTCTTCTCCAGTCTCTCTCTTCTTTCCGCTCTTCTTTCTTCTCCAGTCTCTCTCTTCTTTCCTGTCTTCTTTCTTCTCCAGTCTCTCTCTTTTTTCCTCTCTTCTTTCTTCTCCAGTCTCTCTCTTTTTTCCTCTCTTCTTTCTTCTCCAGTCTCTCTCTTCTTTGCTCTCTTCTTTCTTCTCCAGCCTCTCTTCTTTCCTCTCTTCTTTCTTCTCCAGTCTCTTTTCTTTCCTCTCTTCTTTCTTCTCCAGTCTCTCTTCTTTCCTCTCTTCTTTCTTCTCCAGTCTCTCTCTCTCTTCTTTCCTCTATTTCTTCTCCAGTCTCTCTCTCTTCTTTCCTCTATTTCTTCTCCAGCCTCTCTCTCTCTTCTTTCCTCTTCTTTCTTCTCCAGTCTCTCTCTTCGTTCCTCTCTTTTTTTTCTTCTCCAGTCTCTCTTCTTTCTTCTCCAGTCTCTCTCTTCTTTCTTCTCCAGTCTCTCTCTTCTTTCCGCTCTTCTTTCTTCTCCAGTCTCTCTCTTCTTTCTTCTCCAGTCTCTCTCTTCTTTCTTCTCCAGTCTCTCTCTTCTTCCTTCTCCAGTCTCTCTCTTCTTTCTTCTCCAGTCTCTCTCTTCTTTCTTCTCCAGTCTCTCTCTTCTTTCTTCTCCAGTCTCTCTCTTCTTTCTTCTCCAGTCTCTCTCTTCTTTCTTCTGCAGTCTCTCTCTTCTTTCTTCTCCAGTCTCTCTCTTCTTTCTTCTCCAGTCTCGCTCTTCTTTCTTCTCCAGTCTCGCTCTTCTTTCTTCTGCAGTCTCTCTCTTCTTTTCTCCTTTCTTCTCCAGTCTCTCTCTTCTTTCTTCTCCAGTCTCTCTCTTCTTTTCTCCTTTCTTCTCCAGTCTCTCTCTTCTTTCTTCTCCAGTCTCTCTCTTCTTTTCTCCTTTCTTCTCCAGTCTCTCTCTTCTTTCTTCTCCAGTCTCTCTCTTCTTTCTTCTGCAGTCTCTCTCTTCTTTCTTCTCCAGTCTCTCTCTTCTTTCTTCTCCAGTCTCGCTCTTCTTTCTTCTCCAGTCTCGCTCTTCTTTCTTCTGCAGTCTCTCTCTTCTTTTCTCCTTTCTTCTCCAGTCTCTCTCTTCTTTCTTCTCCAGTCTCTCTCTTCTTTTCTCCTTTCTTCTCCAGTCTCTCTCTTCTTTCTTCTCCAGTCTCTCTCTTCTTTTCTCCTTTCTTCTCCAGTCTCTCTCTTCTTTCTTCTCCAGTCTCTCTCTTCTTTCCGCTCTTCTTTCTTCTCCAGTCTCTCTCTTCTTTCTTCTCCAGTCTCTCTCTCCTTTCCGCTCTTCTTTCTTCTCCAGTCTCTCTCTTCTGTCCTCTCTCTTCTTTCTTCTCCAGTCTCTCTCTTCTTTCTTCTCCAGTCTCTCTCTTCTTTCTTCTGCAGTCTCTCTCTTCTTTCTTCTCCAGTCTCTCTCTTCTTTCTTCTCCAGTCTCTCTCTTCTTTCTTCTCCAGTCTCTCTTCTTTCCTCTCTTCTTTCTTCTCCAGTCTCTCTCTTCTTTCTTCTCCAGTCTCTCTCTTCTTTCCTCTCTTCTATCTTCTCCAGTCTCTCTTCTTCTCCAGTCTCTCTCTTCTTTCCGCTCTTCTTTCTTCTCCAGTCTCTCTCTTCTTTTCTCCTTTCTTCTCCAGTCTCTCTCTTCTTTCTTCTCCAGTCTCTCTCTTCTTTCCGCTCTTCTTTCTTCTCCAGTCTCTCTCTTCTTTTCTCCTTTCTTCTCCAGTCTCTCTCTTTTTTTCTCCAGTCTCTCTCTTCTTTTCTCCTTTCTTCTCCAGTCTCTCTCTTCTTTCTTCTCCAGTCTCTCTCTTCTTTTCTCCTTTCTTCTCCAGTCTCTCTCTTCTTTCTTCTCCAGTCTCTCTCTTCTTTCCGCTCTTCTTTCTTCTCCAGTCTCTCTCTTCTTTCCGCTCTTCTTTCTTCTCCAGTCTCTCTCTTCTGTCCTCTCTCTTCTTTCTTCTCCAGTCTCTCTCTTCTTTCCGCTCTTCTTTCTTCTCCAGTCTCTCTCTTCTGTCCTCTCTCTTCTTTCTTCTCCAGTCTCTCTCTTCTTTCCTCTCTTCTTTCTTCTCCAGTCTCTCTCTTCTTTCCTCTCTTCTTTCTTCTCCAGTCTCTCTCTTCTTTCTTCTCCAGTCTCTCTCTTCTTTCTTCTCCAGTCTCTCTCTTCTTTCCTCTCTTCTTTCTTCTCCAGTCTCGCTCTTCTTTCTTCTGCAGTCTCTCTCTTCTTTCTTCTGCAGTCTCTCTCTTCTTTCTTCTGCAGTCTCTCTCTTCTTTCTTCTGCAGTCTCTCTCTTCTTTCTTCTGCAGTCTCTCTCTTCTTTCTTCTCCAGTCTCTCTCTTCTTTCTTCTGCAGTCTCTCTCTTCTTTCTTCTCCAGTCTCTCTCTTCTTTCTTCTCCAGTCTCTCTCTTCTGTCCTCTCTCTTCTTTCTTCTCCAGTCTCTCTCTTCTTTCCGCTCTTCTTTCTTCTCCAGTCTCGCTCTTCTTTCTTCTCCAGTCTCTCTCTTCTTTCCTCTCTTCTTTCTTCTCCAGTCTCGCTCTTCTTTCTTCTCCAGTCTCGCTCTTCTTTCTTCTCCAGTCTCTCTCTTCTTTCCTCTCTTCTTTCTTCTCCAGTCTCTCTCTTCTTTCTTCTCCAGTCTCTCTCTTCTTTCTTCTCCAGTCTCTCTCTTCTTTCCGCTCTTCTTTCTTCTCCAGTCTCTCTCTTCTTTCCGCTCTTCTTTCTTCTCCAGTCTCTCTCTTCTTTTCTCCTTTCTTCTCCAGTCTCTCTCTTCTTTCTTCTCCAGTCTCTCTCTTCTTTCTTCTCCAGTCTCTCTCTTCTTTCTTCTCCAGTCTCTCTCTTCTTTCTTCTCCAGTCTCTCTCTTCTTTCCTCTCTTCTTTCTTCTCCAGTCTCGCTCTTCTTTCTTCTGCAGTCTCTCTCTTCTTTCTTCTGCAGTCTCTCTCTTCTTTCTTCTCCAGTCTCTCTCTTCTTTCTTCTCCAGTCTCTCTCTTCTTTCCTCTCTTCTTTCTTCTCCAGTCTCGCTCTTCTTTCTTCTGCAGTCTCTCTCTTCTTTCTTCTGCAGTCTCTCTCTTCTTTCTTCTGCAGTCTCTCTCTTCTTTCTTCTGCAGTCTCTCTCTTCTTTCTTCTCCAGTCTCTCTCTTCTTTCTTCTGCAGTCTCTCTCTTCTTTCTTCTCCAGTCTCTCTCTTCTTTCCGCTCTTCTTTCTTCTCCAGTCTCTCTCTTCTGTCCTCTCTCTTCTTTCTTCTCCAGTCTCTCTCTTCTTTCCGCTCTTCTTTCTTCTCCAGTCTCTCTCTTCTTTCCGCTCTTCTTTCTTCTCCAGTCTCTCTCTTCTGTCCTCTCTCTTCTTTCTTCTCCAGTCTCTCTCTTCTTTCCTCTCTTCTTTCTTCTCCAGTCTCTCTCTTCTTTCCTCTCTTCTTTCTTCTCCAGTCTCTCTCTTCTTTCTTCTCCAGTCTCTCTCTTCTTTCCTCTCTTCTTTCTTCTCCAGTCTCGCTCTTCTTTCTTCTGCAGTCTCTCTCTTCTTTCTTCTGCAGTCTCTCTCTTCTTTCTTCTGCAGTCTCTCTCTTCTTTCTTCTGCAGTCTCTCTCTTCTTTCTTCTGCAGTCTCTCTCTTCTTTCTTCTCCAGTCTCTCTCTTCTTTCTTCTGCAGTCTCTCTCTTCTTTCTTCTCCAGTCTCTCTCTTCTTTCTTCTCCAGTCTCTCTCTTCTGTCCTCTCTCTTCTTTCTTCTCCAGTCTCTCTCTTCTTTCCGCTCTTCTTTCTTCTCCAGTCTCGCTCTTCTTTCTTCTCCAGTCTCTCTCTTCTTTCCTCTCTTCTTTCTTCTCCAGTCTCGCTCTTCTTTCTTCTCCAGTCTCGCTCTTCTTTCTTCTCCAGTCTCTCTCTTCTTTCCTCTCTTCTTTCTTCTCCAGTCTCTCTCTTCTTTCTTCTCCAGTCTCTCTCTTCTTTCTTCTCCAGTCTCTCTCTTCTTTCCGCTCTTCTTTCTTCTCCAGTCTCTCTCTTCTTTCCGCTCTTCTTTCTTCTCCAGTCTCTCTCTTCTTTTCTCCTTTCTTCTCCAGTCTCTCTCTTCTTTCTTCTCCAGTCTCTCTCTTCTTTCTTCTCCAGTCTCTCTCTTCTTTCTTCTCCAGTCTCTCTCTTCTTTCTTCTCCAGTCTCTCTCTTCTTTCCTCTCTTCTTTCTTCTCCAGTCTCGCTCTTCTTTCTTCTGCAGTCTCTCTCTTCTTTCTTCTGCAGTCTCTCTCTTCTTTCTTCTCCAGTCTCTCTCTTCTTTCTTCTCCAGTCTCTCTCTTCTTTCCTCTCTTCTTTCTTCTCCAGTCTCGCTCTTCTTTCTTCTGCAGTCTCTCTCTTCTTTCTTCTGCAGTCTCTCTCTTCTTTCTTCTGCAGTCTCTCTCTTCTTTCTTCTGCAGTCTCTCTCTTCTTTCTTCTCCAGTCTCTCTCTTCTTTCTTCTGCAGTCTCTCTCTTCTTTCTTCTCCAGTCTCTCTCTTCTTTCTTCTCCAGTCTCTCTCTTCTTTCCTCTCTTCTTTCTTCTCCAGTCTCGCTCTTCTTTCTTCTGCAGTCTCTCTCTTCTTTCTTCTGCAGTCTCTCTCTTCTTTCTTCTGCAGTCTCTCTCTTCTTTCTTCTGCAGTCTCTCTCTTCTTTCTTCTCCAGTCTCGCTCTTCTTTCTTCTGCAGTCTCTCTCTTCTTTCTTCTCCAGTCTCTCTCTTCTTTCTTCTCCAGTCTCTCTCTTCTTTCTTCTCTTCTTTCTTCTCCAGTCTCTCTCTTCTTTCCTCTCTTCTTTCTTCTCCAGTCTCTCTCTTCTTTCCTCTCTTCTTTCTTCTGCAGTCTCTCTCTTCTTTCTTCTGCAGTCTCTCTCTTCTTTCTTCTGCAGTCTCTCTCTTCTTTCTTCTCCAGTCTCTCTCTTCTTTCTTCTCCAGTCTCGCTCTTCTTTCTTCTCCAGTCTCGCTCTTCTTTCTTCTCCAATCTCTCTCTTCTTTCTTCTCCAGTCTCGCTCTTCTTTCTTCTCCAGTCTCTCTCTTCTTTCTTCTCCAATCTCTCTCTTCTTTCTTCTCCAGTCTCGCTCTTCTTTCTTCTCCAGTCTCTCTCTTCTTTCTTCTCCAATCTCTCTCTTCTTTCTTCTCCAGTCTCTCTCTTCTTTCTTCTCCAGTCTCGCTCTTCTTTCTTCTCCAGTCTCGCTCTTCTTTCTTCTCCAGTCTCTCTCTTCTTTCTTCTCCAGTCTCTCTCTTCTTTCTTCTCCAATCTCTCTCTTCTTTCTTCTCCAGTCTCGCTCTTCTTTCTTCTCCAGTCTCTCTCTTCTTTCTTCTCCAATCTCTCTCTTCTTTCTTCTCCAGTCTCGCTCTTCTTTCTTCTCCAGTCTCGCTCTTCTTTCTTCTCCAGTCTCTCTCTTCTTTTCTCCTTTCTTCTCCAGTCTCTCTCTTCTTTCTTCTCCAGTCTCTCTCTTCTTTCTTCTCCAGTCTCTCTCTTCTTTCCGCTCTTCTTTCTTCTCCAGTCTCGCTCTTCTTTCTTCTCCAGTCTCTCTCTTCTTTCTTCTCCAGTCTCTCTCTTCTTTCCGCTCTTCTTTCTTCTCCAGTCTCTCTCTTCTTTCTTCTCCAGTCTCTCTCTTCTTTCCGCTCTTCTTTCTTCTCCAGTCTCTCTCTTCTGTCCTCTCTCTTCTTTCTTCTCCAGTCTCTCTCTTCTTTCTTCTCCAATCTCTCTCTTCTTTCTTCTCCAGTCTCGCTCTTCTTTCTTCTCCAGTCTCGCTCTTCTTTCTTCTCCAGTCTCTCTCTTCTTTTCTCCTTTCTTCTCCAGTCTCTCTCTTCTTTCTTCTCCAGTCTCTCTCTTCTTTCTTCTCCAGTCTCTCTCTTCTTTCCGCTCTTCTTTCTTCTCCAGTCTCTCTCTTCTTTCTTCTCCAGTCTCTCTCTTCTTTCTTCTCCAGTCTCTCTCTTCTTTCCGCTCTTCTTTCTTCTCCAGTCTCGCTCTTCTTTCTTCTCCAGTCTCTCTCTTCTTTCCTCTCTTCTTTCTTCTCCAGTCTCTCTCTTCTTTCCTCTCTTCTTTCTTCTGCAGTCTCTCTCTTCTTTCTTCTCCAGTCTCGCTCTTCTTTCTTCTCCAGTCTCGCTCTTCTTTCTTCTCCAATCTCTCTCTTCTTTCTTCTCCAGTCTCGCTCTTCTTTCTTCTCCAGTCTCTCTCTTCTTTCTTCTCCAATCTCTCTCTTCTTTCTTCTCCAGTCTCGCTCTTCTTTCTTCTCCAGTCTCTCTCTTCTTTCTTCTCCAATCTCTCTCTTCTTTCTTCTCCAGTCTCGCTCTTCTTTCTTCTCCAGTCTCGCTCTTCTTTCTTCTCCAGTCTCTCTCTTCTTTTCTCCTTTCTTCTCCAGTCTCTCTCTTCTTTCTTCTCCAGTCTCTCTCTTCTTTCTTCTCCAGTCTCTCTCTTCTTTCCGCTCTTCTTTCTTCTCCAGTCTCGCTCTTCTTTCTTCTCCAGTCTCTCTCTTCTTTCTTCTCCAGTCTCTCTCTTCTTTCCGCTCTTCTTTCCTCTCCAGTCTCTCTCTTCTTTCTTCTCCAGTCTCTCTCTTCTTTCCGCTCTTCTTTCTTCTCCAATCTCTCTCTTCTTTCTTCTCCAGTCTCGCTCTTCTTTCTTCTCCAGTCTCGCTCTTCTTTCTTCTCCAGTCTCGCTCTTCTTTCTTCTCCAGTCTCTCTCTTCTTTCTTCTCCAGTCTCTCTCTTCTTTCCGCTCTTCTTTCTTCTCCAGTCTCTCTCTTCTTTTCTCCTTTCTTCTCCAGTCTCTCTCTTCTTTCTTCTCCAGTCTCTCTCTTCTTTCTTCTCCAGTCTCTCTCTTCTTTCCGCTCTTCTTTCTTCTCCAGTCTCGCTCTTCTTTCTTCTCCAGTCTCGCTCTTCTTTCTTCTCCAGTCTCTCTCTTCTTTCCTCTCTTCTTTCTTCTCCAGTCTCGCTCTTCTTTCTTCTCCAGTCTCGCTCTTCTTTCTTCTCCAGTCTCTCTCTTCTTTCCTCTCTTCTTTCTTCTCCAGTCTCTCTTCTTCTCCAGTCTCTCTCTTCTTTCCGCTCTTCTTTCTTCTCCAGTCTCTCTCTTCTTTTCTCCTTTCTTCTCCAGTCTCTCTCTTCTTTTCTCCTTTCTTCTCCAGTCTCTCTCTTCTTTCCGCTCTTCTTTCTTCTCCAGTCTCTCTCTTCTTTCCGCTCTTCTTTCTTCTCCAGTCTCTCTCTTCTTTCCGCTCTTCTTTCTTCTCCAGTCTCGCTCTTCTTTCTTCTCCAGTCTCTCTCTTCTTTCTTCTCCAGTCTCTCTCTTCTTTCCGCTCTTCTTTCTTCTCCAGTCTCTCTCTTCTTTTCTCCTTTCTTCTCCAGTCTCTCTCTTCTTTCTTCTCCAGTCTCTCTCTTCTTTTCTCCTTTCTTCTCCAGTCTCTCTCTTCTTTCTTCTCCAGTCTCTCTCTTCTTTCCGCTCTTCTTTCTTCTCCAGTCTCTCTCTTCTTTCTTCTCCAGTCTCTCTCTTCTGTCCTCTCTCTTCTTTCTTCTCCAGTCTCTCTCTTCTTTCCGCTCTTCTTTCTTCTCCAATCTCTCTCTTCTTTCTTCTCCAGTCTCGCTCTTCTTTCTTCTCCAGTCTCGCTCTTCTTTCTTCTCCAGTCTCTCTCTTCTTTCCGCTCTTCTTTCTTCTCCAGTCTCTCTCTTCTGTCCTCTCTCTTCTTTCTTCTCCAGTCTCTCTCTTCTTTCCGCTCTTCTTTCTTCTCCAATCTCTCTCTTCTTTCTTCTCCAGTCTCGCTCTTCTTTCTTCTCCAGTCTCTCTCTTCTTTCTTCTCCAGTCTCTCTCTTCTTTCCGCTCTTCTTTCTTCTCCAGTCTCTCTCTTCTTTCTTCTCCAGTCTCTCTCTTCTTTCCGCTCTTCTTTCTTCTCCAGTCTCTCTCTTCTGTCCTCTCTCTTCTTTCTTCTCCAGTCTCTCTCTTCTTTCCGCTCTTCTTTCTTCTCCAATCTCTCTCTTCTTTCTTCTCCAGTCTCGCTCTTCTTTCTTCTCCAGTCTCGCTCTTCTTTCTTCTCCAGTCTCGCTCTTCTTTCTTCTCCAGTCTCGCTCTTCTTTCTTCTCCAGTCTCGCTCTTCTTTCCGCTCTTCTTTCTTCTCCAGTCTCTCTCTTCTTTCTTCTCCAGTCTCTCTCTTCTTTCCGCTCTTCTTTCTTCTCCAGTCTCTCTTCTTTCCTCTCTTCTTTCTTCTCCAGTCTCTCTCTTCTTTCTTCTCCAGTCTCTCTCTTCTTTCTTCTCCAGTCTCTCTCTTCTTTCTTCTCCAGTCTCTCTCTTCTGTCCTCTCTCTTCTTTCTTCTCCAGTCTCTCTCTTCTTTCTTCTCCAGTCTCTCTCTTCTTTCTTCTCCAGTCTCTCTCTTCTTTCTTCTCCAGTCTCTCTCTTCTTTCTTCTCCAGTCTCTCTCTTCTTTCTTCTCCAGTCTCTCTCTTCTTTCTTCTCCAGTCTCGCTCTTCTTTCTTCTCCAGTCTCGCTCTTCTTTCTTCTCCAGCCTCTCTCTTCTTTCTTCTCCAGTCTCTCTCTTCTTTTCTCCTTTCTTCTCCAGTCTCTCTCTTCTTTTCTCCTTTCTTCTCCAGTCTCTCTCTTCTTTCTTCTCCAGTCTCTCTCTTCTTTTCTCCTTTCTTCTCCAGTCTCTCTCTTCTTTCTTCTCCAGTCTCTCTCTTCTTTTCTCCTTTCTTCTCCAGTCTCTCTCTTCTTTCTTCTCCAGTCTCTCTCTTCTTTCTTCTCCAGTCTCTCTCTTCTGTCCTCTCTCTTCTTTCTTCTCCAGTCTCTCTCTTCTTTCCGCTCTTCTTTCTTCTCCAGTCTCGCTCTTCTTTCTTCTCCAGTCTCGCTCTTCTTTCTTCTCCAGTCTCTCTCTTCTTTCCTCTCTTCTTTCTTCTCCAGTCTCGCTCTTCTTTCTTCTCCAGTCTCGCTCTTCTTTCTTCTCCAGTCTCTCTCTTCTTTCCTCTCTTCTTTCTTCTCCAGTCTCTCTTCTTTTCTCCTTTCTTCTCCAGTCTCTCTCTTCTTTTCTCCTTTCTTCTCCAGTCTCTCTCTTCTTTCCGCTCTTCTTTCTTCTCCAGTCTCTCTCTTCTTTCCGCTCTTCTTTCTTCTCCAGTCTCGCTCTTCTTTCTTCTCCAGTCTCGCTCTTCTTTCTTCTCCAGTCTCTCTCTTCTTTCTTCTCCAGTCTCTCTCTTCTTTCCGCTCTTCTTTCTTCTCCAGTCTCTCTCTTCTTTTCTCCTTTCTTCTCCAGTCTCTCTCTTCTTTCTTCTCCAGTCTCTCTCTTCTTTCTTCTCCAGTCTCTCTCTTCTTTTCTCCTTTCTTCTCCAGTCTCTCTCTTCTTTCTTCTCCAGTCTCTCTCTTCTTTCCGCTCTTCTTTCTTCTCCAGTCTCTCTCTTCTTTCTTCTCCAGTCTCTCTCTTCTGTCCTCTCTCTTCTTTCTTCTCCAGTCTCTCTCTTCTTTCCGCTCTTCTTTCTTCTCCAATCTCTCTCTTCTTTCTTCTCCAGTCTCGCTCTTCTTTCTTCTCCAGTCTCGCTCTTCTTTCTTCTCCAGTCTCGCTCTTCTTTCTTCTCCAATCTCTCTCTTCTTTCTTCTCCAGTCTCGCTCTTCTTTCTTCTCCAGTCTCGCTCTTCTTTCTTCTCCAGTCTCTCTCTTCTTTCCGCTCTTCTTTCTTCTCCAGTCTCTCTCTTCTTTCTTCTCCAGTCTCTCTCTTCTTTCCGCTCTTCTTTCTTCTCCAGTCTCTCTCTTCTGTCCTCTCTCTTCTTTCTTCTCCAGTCTCTCTCTTCTTTCCGCTCTTCTTTCTTCTCCAATCTCTCTCTTCTTTCTTCTCCAGTCTCGCTCTTCTTTCTTCTCCAGTCTCTCTCTTCTTTCTTCTCCAGTCTCTCTCTTCTTTCCGCTCTTCTTTCTTCTCCAGTCTCTCTCTTCTTTCTTCTCCAGTCTCGCTCTTCTTTCTTCTCCAGTCTCTCTCTTCTTTCTTCTCCAGTCTCTCTCTTCTTTCCGCTCTTCTTTCTTCTCCAGTCTCTCTCTTCTGTCCTCTCTCTTCTTTCTTCTCCAGTCTCTCTCTTCTTTCCGCTCTTCTTTCTTCTCCAATCTCTCTCTTCTTTCTTCTCCAGTCTCGCTCTTCTTTCTTCTCCAGTCTCGCTCTTCTTTCTTCTCCAGTCTCGCTCTTCTTTCTTCTCCAGTCTCGCTCTTCTTTCTTCTCCAGTCTCGCTCTTCTTTCTTCTCCAGTCTCGCTCTTCTTTCTTCTCCAGTCTCGCTCTTCTTTCTTCTCCAGTCTCTCTCTTCTTTCCTCTCTTCTTTCTTCTCCAGTCTCTCTCTTCTTTCTTCTCCAGTCTCTCTCTTCTTTCCGCTCTTCTTTCTTCTCCAGTCTCTCTTCTTCTCCAGTCTCTCTCTTCTTTCATCTCCTTTGTTGTCCAGTCTCTCTCTTCTTTCATCTCCTTTGTTGTCCAGTCTTTCTCTTCTTTCCTTTCTCTCCACTGTCTCTCTTGGCTTGTCCCCTCTTTTCAGTAGGGCTCACTTTCCTATCTGCCCCTCAGTAGGGCTCACACACCCCATAGTAGGAAGTTTGTTGCCACTGTGTCCCAGAATCCTCCTGTCTCTCTTCCTTCCTCCGACTGACTTATTTTATTGCATCTCTTTCTTCAGCATGGACATTAAACCCGCAAGTAACGTGGCTTCCGTGTCAGCTCTGGTCACGCAGCACGTCCCCGGGGCCAGCCTCTCTCTCGCCACGGAGAGCTCCCTCATATACAGCTTGCCTCTGAAGGATGTGGACATATTCCCAGGTGAGGCTTCTACCTTTCTGCACAGGTGTTGGGGGGCGTCCCAGATAACCAGGGGTCTGAGCTGCCCACACCATCTCCAGCCACGGGTTCATTTTGATACTGGATAAAGGGGAAGAAGGTTTTTGTTGCAGTCTGTGTCCCCCTTCTGAGAAGTTTTCTCATGGTTCAGTCTCTTTTAGTCCCCCTTACTTTCCAAGTGGTTCTGGGTCACCCCGAGCTGCTGGGGTATTCTGTTGTCATGGTTTCCTGCTTAGTGACATTCAGTGCTTTCAGCAGAGACCTGGCCGAGTGGCCGTCACTCAGTCAGGGGATTGTCTAAAGATGTCCATTAATGGTACAATAATTTTCCTCAGATGCAATCATTCGATCAGACTTGCGGGACTGTAAGTAATTGGAAGTTAATATTGATTGTCCCATAAATGGGTCGATTCAGGAGTTTTCTCTCTCTTCACATACGATCGTAAAATCCAACATTCCAGTCAACAACATTCTGTATTCCAGCCTACCATGGAATGATTTGCAGATGATTGTGTCCACATCCTGCATGGAGCTGATAGAATGATCCACCTGAGGAAACTATCGTACCGTTAATGGGCAAACAGACAACAGCAGTAACCTGTCTCTAACACAGGTGTGTGTGTGCAGTGTGTGTGTGTACAGTGGGACAGTGTGTGTGTACAGTGTGTACTGTGTGTACTGTGTGTGTGTACAGTGTGTGTGTGTACAGTGTGTGTGTGTGTGTACAGTGTGTACTGTGTGTACTGTGTGTGTGTGTACAGTGTGTGTGTGTACAGTGTGTGTGTGTACAGTGTGTGTGTGTGTGTACAGTGTGACAGTGTGTGTGTGTGTACAGTGTGTACTGTGGGTGTGTGTACTGTGTGTGTACAGTGTGTGTACAGTGTGTGTGTGTACAGTGTGTGTACAGTGTGTGTACAGTGTGTGTGTGTGTGTACAGTGTGTGTACAGTGTGTGTGTACAGTGTGTGTGTGTGTGTGTGTGTGTGTGTGTGTGTGTGTGTGTGTGTGTACATACAGTGTGACTGTGTGTGTATATATGTATACAGTGTGTGTGTGTGTGTGTGTGTGTGTGTGTGTGTACAGTGTGTGTGTGTGTGTGTGTGTGTGTGTGTGTGTGTGTGTGTGTGTGTGTACAGTGTGTGTGTGTGTGTACAGTGTGTGTGCGTGTACAGTTTGACAGTGTGTGTGTGTGTGTACAGTGTGACTGTGTGTGTGTGTGTGTGTGTGTATATATATATATATATATATATATTAGTGTGTGTGTGTGCGTGTGTACATGTACTGCGTGTGTGTGTGTGTGTGTGTGTACAGTGTGTGTGTGTACAGTGTGACAGTATGTACTGTGTGTGTGTGTGTGTATTCTATATGCTGTTTTATGAAGGCAAACTTTTTTCTGTCTCTTTTAAGCTTTGTACCCACGTGGCGATTTTTTTTCCCCGACGATTTTTTTGAGCGCCGA